>NC_139957.1:42053817-42353817 GCF_963454915.1 Gymnoscopelus microlampas
ATCGCCATAAAATCACACATTTTCACGATACAATACGATATTGTATTGTATAAATATTTACATATATATGCTTATCCTTGTCTCTGAACAGAGTCTGAATATGTCAGGTTGGTGGGAACCAGTAACTCTACAGGTAGACTGGAGTTGAAACACGACGGAGAGTGGAGACCAGCAGTGGGATCTCAGCAATGGGACATGCAGTCATCATATGTAGTGTGTAGACAGCTGGACTGTGGTACTGAAGTTTCAACAGAAATTAGTTCTGGTTCTACACAACGTATATGGCAGATTAAATCTTCCTGTGTTGGGTCTGAGTCTTCACTGGGGGAGTGTGGAGCAACAATGTCTGGCATTTCCACTAAAATAATAGAGGTGATCTGTTCAGGTAACACAAACATTGACTCCAACAATAACAGAATTCTTTACAGTCTCTTGCTAAATCAATATATCTGTCTGTCCATCAGTCTGCTTGCACACGCTTTTTTGTAAATGAAAGTGCGTGCACAGTCGTTTGCGCGCATATGTGTGCGTGTATTTGTTTGGTGTGAGATACTGAAGCACAATGACTGATGCAGGGCTTAGCTGTATGCTTCTTGCAACTGCTATAAGATTTGTCTTTCAAATGTGGTCTTACTTCTTCAACATCAGTTGTACCTTGAATAAATAAAATGTATTTAAATTTAAATTTCTCTCTCTCTCTCTCTCTCTCTCTCTCTCTCTCTCTCTCTCTCTCTCTCTCTCTCTCTCTCTCTCTCTCTCTCTCTCTCTCTCCAGAGTCTGTGAGGTTGGTGAATGGAGGTGATTTGTGTTCAGGCAGATTGGAGGTTAAGTTTAATCAGTCGTGGGTCTCAGTGTGTGAAGGTGACTTTGACCAGCAGGATGCACAGGTGGTCTGTAGAGAGCTTGACTGTGGGGACCATTCAGTCATCCAGAGGGCGCTCTATGGAGAAGTGAACGCATCAATGTGGACCAAAGAGTTCCAGTGTAAAGGCAGCGAGTCTGTTCTCCTGGACTGTGAAACCTCAGACTCAACTAGGAACACTTGCTCACCAGACAAGGCTGTTGGACTCACCTGCTCAGGTAATGATAGATAGATAGATATACAATCCTAATGTTTAGCTGCAACGTATCTAATTGGTGGAGCTCGCGTTACTATGGAAATGGTAACCACCCCCCACACCACCCCTAGGAATGTCACGTGAGTTTCTGCAATCCTAGATCCTAAACATAAAACCAATCAACTACAATATTTTACAACACTATTAACCATATAAAGACTATATCAAAGACCCCCCCCCCCCCCCTTTTGTGTCAGGGTCAGGGACCCCCATACAAGATTCGTGTTGTTAAAATTGTTAAAATGTTTCAAAAATGATCCAGCGTGACCTCTTTTTATTTTCTCAGGATTTCTCTTATTTCTTTTTTGAAAATAGCAGATCTACAAGCTCACAACGCGTCGCATACGCGACGCGTTGTGAGCTTGCTATTAGATCTGCTATTTTAAAATAGCTGTAGCCTAGTCGCTTCTTTTGAGTTTTCATAGACTTGGTTGCTTATTTCACTCGCAGAACCTGGCAATACTAGCCAACACTGTCTCCGACACCGTCTTGCCCGTTCACATAGAAGTAGCGTTTTCAAAGAATTCCACTCTGGAAGAAGGTTTCACTTTATTGCGTTTTCAACCCCTGATAACAACGTTCCCGTGTAAACGGACGGCACATCTGATGGCGTTTTCTGTAGAGACGGTCCTCGTGTAAACAGCACCTTAGTCAGTCCACTTTCCACAGTCAGTTTGCACTCTCCACACATTCTCCATACATTCTCCACAGACGTTTACTACTCCACAAGGACTTTCCAGAACCGCCAATATGCCCATATATGGTTATATACTGATAACATCAGGCATCTCCATATATGGGCATAAAATGGACAAGGACAGACAGATATAGAGATCTACTTATATGGGCAAAAAAGCGACACAGACAGACAGAGAGATATAGAGATCTCCATATATGGGCACAAAAGGGACTTGCAACATTGCTGCTTACTCTCTTGTGTCTTTACAGAGTCCAATTTTGTCAGGTTGGTGGGAGGAACGAGCAACTGTGATGGTACACTGGAGTTAAAACACCTGAGAGAGTGGAGACCAGCATTTAATTCTGATTATACAACAGGTAGTTCCGACCAAGCAATCTGATTGGTTGAAATAGCTTTCTAGCCGTGCTTCAAACCAGCATCATAGCACGGGCCTAATCACATTAATAAATCACTCCGCAGTGCAGTCCAGTCCGCACCTGATTAGACCATTATATGGCACAGCTGTGCTGTGAAGTCACTCTGTCCCACGGTAGGAAAACAAACAGACAGTAGCCTGACCCACCGCCGCCACCGGAGAACAAACAGCTATGCAAAATGGACTATGTTGTTAATTTGGTGGATTTACGGTTGATCAATGGTTAGAAGGTTATAAATATCCTCCTGTGTAAAGTAAAATGACTCCCATTTCGTTAACAGTCCAGTAGGCTATATGCTCCGTCGTACGACCGTGTCACGCGGCCAAAATAGCCGATCTACAAGTTCACAACGCGTCGCCATCGCGACGCGTTGTCAGCTTGTAGATCAGTTATTTTGGCCGCGTGACACGGTCGTACGACGGAGCATATAGCCTACTGGAATTCATTCCACTGCGCAAGCATTGATAGCTCAGCTGTGTTGATGAGACGGTGCCTCAAACTCAAAGCACTGCTATAGGGACTATTTAATGTCTCTCAGTCAAAAACTCTTCTCTTTACAGGGAAACGGACAATAGCGAAACATTTTTATTATTAATTGCCCCACAATATGAATACATTTGGATGTGTTTTGTTGGTAACTGTTGTATAATCGCAATATTACACTCGAGGGTGTGCTTTACCTTACATTATTGGCACTTCAGTGATGCTGGCGGAACTCGGCTGGCGCCTCGTTCCTGACCGCATCACTGTCGTGCCAATAATGACGGTAAAGCACACCCTCTCGTGTAATATTGCTTAATTGGAACCTGACGACATCAACTGTACTGTGTAGACAACTGGACTGTGGTTCTGCTGTTCCAAACGAAATTAGTTCCTATTCTACATTTCAACCTATATGGTATATTACATCTTCCTGTAAAGGGTCTGAGTCATCACTGAAGGAGTGTGGAACAGCAAAGCCTATAAAGGCGGCTCATGCTTTGCTCAGACTGGAGGTGACCTGTTCAGGTAACACAAACAATGACTTGAACATTGACATTGATGTTATAGTTCACCGAAAACATGTTCAGTTCCATTGTGAACCTTAACTCATTCACTGCCAGGAATTAATTAATCAATTCATCCATCTATGGTCCCCTTGCCAGCAAAAACGGCTTTACTGTATCTTTGAAAAATCATGGAAGCTTCCATTTCATCCTCCATCCCAGAGCTATGGCTGTTTGAATGTGGCTTATTTTTTGAAAAACACAAAATTTGACTTTTGTGAATCCTTTAACATGAAAGATGCTTAGATGTTTTGTGTTGTGATCACGTGATTTCTGTGTGTACTCTTCTTCGGTGGTGCTTGGATCATTGAAATAACCTTTTAAACTAGGTTTTTAGCCCACCTGCCTGCCTCCATGTTGAATATAGACGTGCGTTAATGATCAAGAACATGCATGCACATTAAAAATGGATGCGCGTTCAAGATGATGTTGAGCCATCTGCTCTAGTCTAAAGCCAGGCAGAACTAAAAAGGCATGGTTTCAATGTGGCTATTGAAGACATGATTCCTATCTACTAGTTTGCATCATAGTGAACTAAAATAGATAATGAATGAATAGATCAGTGTTGAAGCTAAATATATAAATACAGGTAATGCAAAAGTAACTATCGTAGCTAGTTACTTTTATTATGCAGTAAGCTAGTAAAGTAACTCAGTTATTTTTGAAAGCAGGAACCAGTTAGCTAATTTTAAGTAATCCAAATCAGTGTAGTTGAGGGTGTACATACATGTACACCACATGCCCACTTGTTTTTCAGTGGCCATTTTATATTCTCAATTCTAATATGCTCATCAATCAGGTTTATTGTTGCCATACATATTTCACTACATATTAATCATTAATCTTTGAATCTATTTAGATACCCACTTTATTTATTAATTTATGTTTTTTGTTTTGTTTTTAATACCTTTTTGAGGCTTATCCATGAAGGTATTTTATTATGCTCTGCATAATTATGTCCAAAGCATTAATATAGAGTTTACAATTAAAACCTGGTTTTCAGACCCCAACTCAGACATGGGGTGACATCACACTGAAAGCCAATAAGAGCCGCACTAAATGCAGCATTAGTCAATGAGGAAATATGCAGGAACATTCAGTGATACAACACAAGCACTCTCCCCGTTAAAACGGCACCACTCTGTCAAAAGTAGGAAGTGTCTCACTTGCAGTTTTGGTCTTGGTGCGTTCAGAGTACATATTTGGATGTTCTATGTGGATATTCATTGAAAAAAAACAAATGCGTGTACATTAAAACTCATAGGATATGGATTACTAAATAAGGGTAATGCTAGAGCAAAGAAAGCCGTAGTGTTAATCTCCTTTAGGGCGCTGTCACACCGAAGTTTAATTCTATGAGGGTGGATTCTGCCAATGCTTTTCAATGGGAATGGCGTGGTTTGATGGTCTTGCACGTCTTTCCGTGTGTCGCGCACACCTTGCGTTTATGCGTTCCATACGGCATGTCTATTTGAAGCAGATACATGCTCAAAACAGATGCTGCTTTTCCCCCTCTGTCCAATCGGGTGAGTCGAAGGTGGACCGTCTGGCTCTACGTCACTTTAAAATATAATCTGAACCAGTCGCCAGTAATCCCCTTCTTGTTTCTTATTTCGGAGAGTCTCATGAAGCCAAAGTTCTTTTATTTTCTTTCTTTTTTTTAGCATGTTGCATCTCCCGTTCCAATGAAGCTAGGGCAGTGCCCTCCGCCTGTCCATTATAGACACTACACCTGAGATCTAGTTTGATAAAGATAGCCGATGTAGGTAGCTGATATATAGCACTTTTACCTTAGCGCTAGGTATACTCTTGGTTGCTTGTTTTTGCAGGAAATGCACTTAGGACTTCTGGTGATTAGTAGTTTCGTTCCCTACCTATGTTGAATGCACTTATTTTAAGTCGCTTTGGATAAAAGCGTCTGCTAAATGACTGTAATGTAATGTAATAGCCGCGGCCACCTAATAAAGCTGGATAAAGTCTCAATGTATATGTCACAGGGAAATTGGCAATCCAGGGAAATTGAAAAAGGAGAGCTCGTTTTTAGGCGCGGGGCTTCGGCAGGGATTTTTGAGACAGGGTTTTTTACGCGAGGCGCTCCTCCTTGTGAGGAGGAGGAGGAGGCCCGAGGCGCAAGGCGGGGCTTTAATGCGAGGCGGACGTGGCTTTTGTTGTTCCCCCCCACATAGCAACCAGGAAGCTACGCTAGGGGAACGCTGAACACGTATTGTCCATGACGGAGGCGCGCCGACTTAGCAGAGCTTGAGGCCGAGGAGGCGTGCCCTCACGCCTCCAGGTGCGAGTGCCCGGGTCGACGGCCGATGGTCTGCTAGTCGAATAAGCTCTGTCCGAGTTGTAAACCGATAGGGGAGAATAGATATTTTCATGGATTACTATCCACGTGTGTGTGTGTGTCATGGATAAACTAAAACAAATGTTACGTTCTAGTCTAGTGTGGCTTGCATTGCCCTCTAGTGTTGGTTCTACAGAATTGCCTGGGGGGGTGAAAACGAGCGATCCTTTTTCAATTTCCCTGGAATCGCTTTGTCTATAGTCGATATGTTACAGGGGAATTGTCCCGGTAACATATAGACTATAGACAAAGTGATTGCTAGTCTTCGGGCTAAACAGCCATAGTTTGGTGTGACCACGCCCTTAGGGTGCAGTCACACCAAACTTTGATACTGCCTATGTCGGCGGATTTTGCCAATGCTTTTCAATTGGAACGGAGCGGTTTGTTGCCATTTGCGGATTTCTGCAAAAACTTTTTTCCCATTGGCATTGGCATAATCCGCCCTCATAGGCAGAATTAGAGTTGCACCCTTAGCGATTTTTGGTGTGGGGAGAAAATTACTTTACATTCACATTTATTGAACTTTTTGCAGATTTAAATCACATCATTTGTGGACATGTGGAAGGGTACTTTGATATTGATTTGCTGAACTATTGACACCAGCCACACGTTCTCTTACACTGGAATTCTCTCTCTCTCTCTCTCTCTCTCTCTCTCTCTCTCTCTCTCTCTCTCTCTCTCTCTCTCTCTCTCTCTCTCTCTCTCTCTCTCTCTCACCCCCTCTTTTTTCCAGAGTCTGTGAGGTTGGTGAATGGGACTAGTGTGTGTTCAGGCAGAGTGGAGGTGAAGTCTAATCAGTCGTGGGTCTCAGTGTGTGAAGATGATTTTGACCATCAGGATGCAGAGGTGGTCTGTAGGGAGCTTGACTGTGGGCCTCCTTCAGTCCTCCAGGGGGCGCTCTATGGAGAAGTGAATGCATCAATGTTGACCAAAGAGTTCCAGTGTGAAGGCAACGAGTCTGTTCTCCTGGACTGTGAAACCTCAAACTCAACTAGAAACACCTGCTCACCTGACAAGACTGTTGGACTCACCTGCTCAGGTAACACTAGACAGACAGACAGACAGACAGACAGACAGACAGACAGACTGTATAAATAAGGGTGCAACAATACTTATTAGTATAATAGTAGTAATAATATTGAACTGTTGGCTACACACTATGAACCGAACAGTGCACTGTTCAAAAAAATTATCATCAACTTCTAGCTATACGCTCTGCACTCTACAAGGCACTGTGTGCGAATGAGAGCGAGAGAGAGAGTAGAGACGTAGAACATACACAATTGGGGATTGGTTGTGGAGCTTGATGGCTACTGGCACAAATGATTAATCATGTCTTTTACTGGGGGATGATACGTTTGTGGCCTTAACCATTAGCTCATCATAGAGGGGATGAGAGTGTGTTCATCACGATAGCCTTCATCTTCCTCCTCATCCTCCCTTCCATGACCACCTCCAGCTTGTCCAGTTTAACTCCAACTAAAGAGCCAGCCTTCCTCACCAGCTTGTGTCACCCTTTTGTTAGAGTCCCTTGTGTCGATGTTACCCCAAGCAGACCACTCCAAGTAAGACCATACTGGCCACCACGGACTGGTGGAACATCTGGAGCAGTCTGTTTCACCTCTCTCCTCAAGAAGAATATCTTGCTCTCTCCCTTCATTTAGAGGGCCTCAGCATTGACATAGCAGACCAGTTTATTGTTTATACGTACTATAGGTGTCCACCATCTCCCCTTGGATGGTGAAGGGAGATGGGGCCTCCTCTTTATTCGCAAGTAGTCCACCACCAGATCCTTGGTTTTTCCAGTGTTGAGCTGGAGGTGGTTGTTGTCACACCCTATGAAGCTCTCCACCTGTTCCACAGTGTCAATACTTTCACTTAGACAAGAACCAAGCATAGCAGAATAATAATACACTTAATCTGTATAGTGCTTTTCCAATCAAGGTTACACAAGGCTTTACAAAACAAGATAAAATTGACAGGAACAAGTACACATAAAATATACAATAAAAGCAGACTTAGCCAGCCTGAAATAAAAAAAGACAAACTACAATTTTGGTTCAGATTCTTATTTTATAATGAAAATAATAATAGAACTACTTACTCTCTTGTCTCTGTGCAGAGTATTATGTCAGGCTGGTGGGAGGAACCAGTAACTGTGGTGGTACACTGGAGATGAAATACCAGGGAGAGTGGAGACCAGCAGTGGAACGTACCGAGAACATGAAGTCATCATCTGTAGTGTGTAGACAGCTGGACTGTGGTTCTGCTGTTTCAACAGAACTGAGTTCTGGTTCTACAGATCAATTTGTTTGGGTTATTCCATCTCCCTGTGATGAGTCAGAGTCTTCACTGAGCGACTGTGGAAAAATAACATCTGGTTATTTCAATTTCAGACTGGAGGTGACCTGTTCAGGTAACACAACTATTGACTTCAACAATCTTAATCTTACAGTATCTTATTTAATCTATCAATCTACAGAGGCATCTGTTTAAAATGTCAACCTTCTCTGTGTTTGATTAGATTTCTCCCTAATTTTGCACTTATTTGGCCAAAGTCAACAAAGCATCACTGCTCCTCACTACCAGTAGTTGAGAATGTAATGCAATTAACATGATTGCTGTTTTGCATTAATCCTGTTGGTGTAATGCAACACTTTATCAATTGTTGTGTATAAGTCCAAATGCAAATTACATCTCAGTGACACCTTTGAAACATGCTGCATACCTTTGAGTTGGCCATGGTAGAGCTGGACATTTTGATGCGTTTCCACGATATCTGTCTGCTCACCTGCGTGTGCGTGTGTGCGTGCGTGCGCATGTGAGTCATATTTTTGAGTGGTGCCAACCACTCCTATACGTGACTTTGTCCGTCCGTATGTTATGTCCGTCCGTCCGTCCGTCCGCCCGTATGAGCACGGCCTCTCTGTATGTTTGAGCACAGCCTCAACAGCTGCGGCTGATTGCAACACAAAGACTGGTGGAAAAAGTGAGCTCCAATCTGTGATTGGCCGGGGCTGCAAGGTATGAAACTCTACAAGCTCACAACGCGTGCGGTACCCGTTACCAAAGTAATACAAAGGCACGACTAAATATTAGAGTTGGTTGGTTTTCATGTTTTCAGACCATCAAAAAGTCTCGGTATAATGGTTTAACCGGGTGGTTAAAGAAATTACAAAAAAAGAAAAAACAGATTGCATGGGGCTGGATGCAGCCGATCTACCAAGTTCTTGCAGTGCCAAGCTGCACCCCAAATTCAAACTGCATTTCTAGGACCCTATTTGGAGTTTTGAGCCTTGATTCCTTTCACAAAATGTAGGATATATCGCAAAGTTACTGAACAGCATTAATACGTTGTCTAACAAATACTGGCACACACATACTCAATATTTCTCTCTCTCTCTCTCTCTCTCTCTCTCTCTCTCTCTCTCTCTCTCTCTCTCTCTCTCTCTCTCTCTCTCTCTCTCTCTCTCTCTCTCTCTCTCTCTATCTCTCTCCTCCTTAAGAGTTTATGAGGTTGGTGAATGGAAGTACTGTGTGTTCAGGCAGAGTGGAGGTGAAGTCTAATCAGTCGTGGGTCTCAGTGTGTGAGGGTGACTTTGACCAGCAGGATGCAGAGGTGGTCTGTAGGGAGCTTGGCTGTGGGGCTCCTTCAATCCTCCAGGGTTCATTCTATGGAGAAGGGAATGCATCAATGTGGACCAAAGCGTTCCAGTGTGAAGGCAATGAGTCTGTTCTCTTGAACTGTGGAACCTCAGACTCAACTGGAAAAACCTGCTCATCTGACATGGCTATTGGACTCAGCTGTTCAAGTAAAATACAAACTACACTTTTGGTTTGGATTCTTATTTTATAATGAAAGTAATATTGCTTTGTTTACAGCTTGATCTCTTGTCTCTGTACAGAGCCCGATTATGTTAGATTGGTGGGAGGAACCAGTAACTGTTCTGGTAGACTGGAGATGAAACATCAGGGAGATTGGAGTCCAGTGGATGGTCTTTCTTACTGGAACCAGAATTCATCATCTGTAGTGTGTATTCAGCTAGACTGTGGCTCTGCTGTTTCAACACAAATGAGTTCTGGTTCTACAGATCAATATGTATGGAAGATTATATCTTCCTGTGATGGCTCTGAGTCTTCACTGAGGGAGTGTGTAACACACAAGATGTTTTCTACCTCCACTTTCACACTGGAGGTGATCTGTTCAGGTAACACAAACAACAAGTTGACCGTGAAAGTAATATCTATTCTATTTAGAGTTTGGTCAATCCCTGGATCAAATGAACTGTTTACTCGTATGAGGTTGTTTAATTGAATAGTTTATTCTATGTTCTTTGGTGAGCCTGTCGATTCAATCGGTCCTCCCTCAAATATTGGTTGTCCTGCTTTTCTGTCATTCTTTGTGTGTGTGCCATGCACCTATCATACTAGCAGTCAGTGTAAGCAGAGAATTTGCACCCCAAATTGAAACTGCATTTCTAGGACCGTAGTTGGCGTCTTGAGCATTGATTCCTTTTACAAAATTTAGGATATATCACAAAGTTACTGAACAGCATTAATACGTTGTCTAACCAATACAGTAGGCTATCAGTTACAACAGACGTGTCTCTGAACGACCTCGTTGACGAGAGTGACGGACCTCACGTTTTTCTTCCAAAAGTCCTCAATAGTGTTGATTTCATAGAAGAAAACATTAGATCAACAGATGCATATAATTGTATTGTTATTTGTCTGTTTTCATAATCCTGACACGCTGTATTTAACAACTTGATGGCCACTACAGCAACAGGTTGAAACATGTTGTACTTTTCTAATCTATTATATCTATGATCAAAGTCAAAAATGTAATCCACAATGGAAACAAGCCTGTCCTTTGAAATACAATCGTAGACAACCCATTCGGTGTGTCCTCCACTACCTGTGGACAGACAGACACAGATATTTGTGTTTTTCCAGTTCTTGACAATCTTTGGTCTGACCAAATTCCCACTCATACTGCACACCCCAAGGGCCTCTGCAGTACACACTGCAAGTTTAAGGTCAATCGGCCGTACGGTGCATGAGTTATGCCCGGGACAGACGGACGAAAGGACGGACAGACAGATGGATGAGTCATGTTTTTGATAGAGATATATTATAGATATATTATTATATATATTATATATTCTATATATATATTTTATATTATTATATTATAATATATGTCTGTCTGTCTGTCTGTCTGTCTGTCTGTCCTACCCGACCACAGAATCTATATCTCAATAGAAGACCAGGGAAACTACCTCCCTGAGACCAGTTTAAATAAAATGGTATTAACCTAAACAAAAAGAAGAAAGAAATAGGGATTGTAGCTAGCATGGATTTTGTGTTAATACATTTTTCTTTGGACTTGATATGACAGACAGACCAAAGGAATATTTTTTGGGCGGTGTAACCGCCCCCTATAAGTGAGTTTTGGACACTGACCAATCCTGCACCGTGATTGGCCAATAGTCTACAACGCAGTCTACACCCCTAACCCTTCCATTGTTAATGCAAATCGATACTTTTGCAAAGTCAGCCAATCACATTACAGCTAGTGTCATCACCACTAACTGTAATGTGATTGGCTGACTTTGCAAATTCAGGACTGTGATTGGCTAGCGAAACACATGACACATGTGCAGCCCTATGAATAGCAGTATGGACTTAAAAAAAAGTTATTTATCCTTTTTTTTAAGTGAGTCATGTTGTGATGACCACACACCGCCCACTTCACACTGGGTGTGATTTTTGGGGCGGTGTAGCCGCCCCCTATAAGTGAGTTTTGGACACCGACCAAAAGATTTGTATACCCCCTAACCCTTCCATTGTTAATGCAAATCGATACTTTTGCAAAGTCAGCCAATCACATTACAGCTAGTGTCATCACCACTAACTGTAATGTGATTGGCTGACTTTGCAAATTCAGGACTGTGATTGGCTAGCGAAACACATGACACATGTGCAGCCCTATGAATAGCAGTATGGACTTTAAAGAAAATAATTTGTCCTTTTTTAAAGTGAGTCATGTTGTGATGACCACACACCGCCCACTTCACACTGGGTGTGATTTTTGTAATGCAGATGAGTATGAAAGATGTACTTTTTCTCTCTCTCTCTTTCTCTCTCTCTCTCTCTCTCTCTCTCTCTCTCTCTCTCTCTCTCTCTCTCTCTCTCTCTCTCTCTCTCTCTCTCTCTCTCTCTCTCTCCTCTCTTCTTTTCAGAGTCTGTGAGGTTGGTGAATGGGACTGGTTTGTGTTCAGGCAGAGTGGAAGTGAAGTCTAATCAGTCGTGGGTCTCAGTGTGTGAAGGTGACTTTGACCAGCAGGATGCAGAGGTGGTCTGTAGAGAGCTTGGCTGTGGAGCTCCTTCAGTCCTCCAGGGGGCGCTCTATGGAGAAGGGAATGCAACAATGTGGACCAAAGAGTTCCAGTGTGAAGGCAACGAGTCTGTTCTCCTGGACTGTGGAATCTCCAACTTAACTAGAAACACCTGCTCATCTGACAAGGCTATTGGACTCAACTGCTCAAGTAATACAAAGTACACTTTTGGTATGGATTCTTATTTTATAATGAAAGTAATATTGCTTTGTTTACAGCTTGATCTCTTGTCTCTGTACAGAGCCTGATTATGTCAGATTGGTGGGAGGAACCAGTAACTGTTCTGGTAGACTGGAGATGAAACACCAGGGAGATTGGAGTCCAGTGGATGGTCTTTCTTACTGGAACCAGAATTCATTATCTATAGTGTGTATACAGTTGGACTGTGGCTCTGTTGTTTCAACACAAATTAGTTCTGGTTCTGCAGATCAATACGTTTGGAAGATTACATCTTCCTGTTATGGGTCTGAGTCTTCGCTGAGGGAGTGTGTAACAAAGATGTTTTCTACCTCCACTTTCACACTGGAGGTGATCTGTTCAGGTAACACAAACAATGAGTTGACCGTGAAAGCAATATTCTATTCTGATAAGAGTTTGGTCAATCGCTGGATTGAATTAACCATTTACTCGTACTAGGTCTTTCAATTGAATAGTTCATTCTCTCTTGTTCGGTGAGCCTGTCGATTCAATCGGTCCCTGCTCAAATATTAGTTGTCCTGCTTTTCTGTCATCTTTTTGTGTGTGCAATGCACCTATCATGCTAGCAGGCAGTGTAAGCAGAGTGAGAGGAAATGTTTTGAGTGGAAAAATGACAGTCTGATTGATAAGCACTTTTGATAGGCTGACCCAGCACATATCGGACACTAAAAACATTTGTTCAAAAAGATTTGGTAATTTGTTTTCGCAAAACACTTTGCATAAATGTGCTAAATCATAAAATGGAAGCAAACCTGTTTACAACAAACAAATACTTGTCTTTAATTATTTCTTGTATACTTTATGTTTTTATGTGTATTTTGATATGAAACACAGTTGCTTATTCTAAAGGCCAAATAAATGCTAGCATACACAGGATATCTTCTCCTGTACTTCAACCGATAAACCACAACAACCACTACTAACCAACTTTATTGGTAGAGAGGATCCGTATGCTCTGTTATAGTGAAGCTCATTCATGTTTGTTATTTTCTCCTCAGTTGACCAGGCTAAACAAACAAACAAAACAAAGACCACAACAGGTAAACACAAATCAAAGACTACATGATCTTCTAATGCAAGTGATATTACTTTTTTGTTACTGCTTACTCTCTTGTCTCTGTACAGAGTCTGTCGATGTCAGGTTGGTGGAAGGAAACAGGAAATGTGCTGGTAGACTGGAGATGAAACACCAGGGAGAGTGGAGACCAGTGAA
Source organism: Gymnoscopelus microlampas (assembly GCF_963454915.1). Lineage (NCBI taxonomy): Eukaryota > Metazoa > Chordata > Actinopteri > Myctophiformes > Myctophidae > Gymnoscopelus > Gymnoscopelus microlampas. The sequence continues at coordinate 42,067,260 of NC_139957.1, forward strand.
GTTTTGGTCATACTGGAACCTGCAGTCCTCCTCTATAGTGTGTAGACAGCTGGACTGTGGCTCTGCTGTTTCAACAGAAGTAAGTTTTGGTTTTGGTACCCATCAGAGCGCTAAACCACTCGCCCTGGCCCGCCTGTGCCGTATGATTAACCCCTCCACTGCCGAGCGTTTGTCGACTGCTTTTCAGAATTTTCAATCTGACTCTGGGCCTTGTATTCATCTGAATACAGAGGATTTAACCTCATCCTTTCTCTCCACCTGCACCAGCGCTCTTAACACCGTAGCTCCAATAAAGGCCATGCGTCTTAAACAAAACTCTGAACCATGGCTAAATGACATTACTCGTGCTGCCAGGCGAGAATGTAGGAGAGCAGAGCGCAAGTGGAAGAAGGATAGGTTACAGGTGTCATTTTAGATTCTAATGGAAGCCTGGAAAGTATATCAGAGGACTGTGAATTCCGAAAGGATGAAACATTTTTCTGTAATAATTTCAAATAACTGCCACAAACCCTGTGTTCTTTTCAAGACAATTAACTCCATTCTGGTAACTCCACAAGTGTGTGAACAATTTCTGCACTTCTTCATTGATAAGATTGTCTCTATTAGAACTCAGATTGTAATGCCCTCTTTTTATCCCTCCATAACTGTTACCTGCTCTGCTGCCTTCAATGAGTTCGAACCTGTGTCACCTTCCCAATTGAAAAAATGGTCCCACCTCGCCTTTTCAAGGAAGCCTGGCAGACTATTGGACCACATGTCCAATTGATTATCAATCAGAGTCTTGCCTCAGGTGTGGTTCCAACGTATTTCAAGCAGGCAGTAGTCGAACCCTTGATTAAGAAACCAAGCCTTGACCAAGAAACCAAGATTTTGGAGAAAGCCGTACTTCTACAGCTTCAGTCATTTTCAATTGCACATAATCTCCTTGAGGTTTTCCAGTCTAGTTCCAAAGCCTTTCATAGTACAGAGACAGCACTTTTAAGAGTTGTAAATTACCTTTTAAGAACCACTTACCTTGGTGATTCTGCGATTTTTGTGCTTTTAGACCTCTCAGCTGCTTTCGACACTTTACAACATTCTCCTCTCACGTTTAGAGTGCTGTGTGGGTGTCGGAGGCACTGCTTTAAAATGGTTCAGGTCCTATCTGTCAAACAGATTGTTCTCTGTAGCCCTAGGTGACTCCACATCGTCCTCTGCCCCTCTCCCATGAGGAATCCCGCAGGGCTCAATTCTTGGCCCCATCCTTTTCTCCCTTTCTATCTCCTCCCTCTGGGTTAGATTTTTAATTGGCATTAAAAAATGTAAATTTAAATACATTTTAATTTGGCATTCCCTACCATTTCTATGCAGATGACTCGCAGATCTATATGCCCCTGAAAAAAAATGACACCACCTCCCTGAACACACTGCTGGACTGTCTGAAGGACATAAAAGCATGGATGGCCCTAAACTTCCTCAACTTTAACGAAAGTAAAACAGAGGTCATGGTGTTCAGACCCAGCACTGCCTGCGACACCTCTTCTGCAGCCATTTCCCTGCAGCCATTTCTAAAACCGGTGGTCACTAACCTTGGTGTCAAATTGGACAGCGATTTTAAGTTTGACAAACAGATTAACTATCTTGTTAAATCCAGCTTTTATCAGCTGAGGCTCTTAGCCAAAGTCAAGTCTGCTGTAACCCTTTCTGATTTTGAACGTCTTATCCATGCTTTTATCTCAACCCGACTCGACTACTGTAATGCACTTTATGTTGGCATTAGCCAAGCCTGCTTGTCACGACTACAGTTGGTCCAAAATGCAGCTGCTCGCCTCTTAACAGGGGCACGGAAATATGATCTCCCCGATTATTGCTTCCCTACACTGGCTACCTGTTCGTTACAGGATTCAGTTTAAGACGTTAATGTTTGTCTTTAAGTCTTTATATTAAGTGGACTGGCACCATTGAACATATCGGAGCTTCTACCTCCCAATAACGCTACAAGGGTCTTGAGGTCTACTGACCAGTCACTCCTTAAGGTCCCACCAACAAAGTTGAAAACACGGGGAGATAGATCATTTTCCTTCATAGCACCCACACTGTGGAACGAGCTTCCACCCCATGTTAGAGCGTCTCAAACCCTGCCTGTGTTTAAATCACATTTGAAAACGCACTTGTTCTCCTTGGTGTTTGAAAATTCAGATTGAGAAGCTGCTGTTTCCTCCAGGCATTGTGTCAAATGTTTTTTTCTTTTAAACAATATATTTATTGGCATTTTCAAGTGTATAACATAACAATATGGCACTTGTATTAAATGTCTATAAATAATCAACAAACAAAAACAGAGCAAAAAGACAAAAATCACATAGTAATCATACATATTGTCGCCGGGAGGTTTACGGAGGTACGTCCGTCCCGTATAGGCTCTCTGACTAACAGGTAATTATCCTAGTGAACTAAACCCTCAATTCACTCATAGAAAGCACATAAGCCTATGGCGTAAGATATTCACTCCAGCTCGTTAACCAATCTCCATCATAAGGCCACACCCTTTTTCAGCTATAGGCATTGATCATGAACAACCCATACCCATTAATCACTCGCTGCCTATAATCACCTTAATTAATATCGGCTATCTTACTTTAAATGCGTGCACGTTGGTGTAGTTACTGGTTTGAGTATTTAGAATTTATTAACAATGTCTAAATCGAAGGTGTTGTTTATTGAATAGTGACTAAACTCCTATTTAATCAATACCCAAGGTGGGGTTAGAGGTAACCCTTAAAATCCTTTAAATGCACTGAAACCACATTTTACTCTATTAAGGAGATAAATCAAATTAGGGGAATTATCCCCAAAGCCCAAAGTGTGTAAAATAACTCTATGAAACTTCTCTTTTAAATGCAGGAAATGTAAAATTTATTATAGTATTGCTTACAGCTTTAAGCAAAAAATTCAGGTAAAAGTAAGTAGATTGATACGAGTTCTATCCAAATAGATCTCAAATACATAGGTACTCTTACCCTCCCATGCTGTGATAAAACAAGACATAACTAAAATATCACCTTCTGGTAGTTCCTTCCAATAATCCAGATTCCTTCTTTCTACCTGTTGTCTATTTTAAAGCAGAGCGAGGTATAAGGCGTACAATCTTTCCCTTGCCTGACTACAACCTAATAATAGGCTATAAAGGGTGAGGCCCCTTATAAGACCCATCATCAAATTGGGAGATCTTTCTACCCCATCTATTATTAAGCATCTAAATTCCATATTTGCACAAGTCAGAGGCTAATTCCCCAACTCGGGTGATATGGTGAGATTACTCTAACATACCCCAGGTCTCTAACGACAGCGCGCAAAGTTTCTCAACAACTTGCTCTCTGAACATTGTTTATAAAGGGCATTTTGGCCCATCCTATTTGTCTTACCACCCACGTTCTCTTGACCATATCCCGTTTATTACCCCATGGTCAACGTGACTGTGCTTGATGCGCCATGACCCTTTTAATCTATGTCTTGGACATATCACCTCTTCCCTATTCTTACACACTATTTCACCATATGCAATACCCTTAGGGAAATTATGTTTCCATAGTCTCATTAGCTATTACCCTATACACTAGTCGTGACCATTATTTTCCTATCTATACTATTTATCTCAGTTTACTTATCGTCTGCTGACTAACCCAAATAAACTCTTATTTAAGTATAAAGCATTTACTCTTCACCCCACTATCGCCTGATCAGTGTATTCCTGTGCTACACCCAGTCTGTCTAGTAAGGCCTCCCCCCACCCTTGTAATACTACGTTACTTTCTATCTTCATATTTTCCTCCCTAACACTCCTTTCAGTGATTACTTCATCCTTACCACTTCTTCTAGTGATTAACACAATCTTTAAGAATATAGTAAGCATTACCACACTTTATCATTATTTCGTTACTCCATCTCTTCTTATTTCATTTACCTTTTACTGTCTTTAAGTATTTTTATTCTTATAGAGAGTAGAGTAAAAATAGTATTTCTACTCTTTCTTCTCAAAGTCACACTCTCTCTGCTTTTTGGCTCCTCGCCCAGCTTTCATGGTTTCCTGTCCTCCACTAGAAGTTCCTCTTTTCTAGCTGTTTATTTTACTGCTAACCTATTTCGTCATTCTCACACACACTGTAATGGCCCTGTCTTTTCTCACATCTTGATTTTAACCCCTTGCATTCAAGCTTGAAACAGAAAAAGATTTTAAGTACCCTCCTCAGTACTCAGTTCATCAAATTAACACAGTTTAGGCATAAGGCATCCATACAATGAATATATGAAACAATATGGTGGAGGATCGCTCTGATCTCCCTCATCGCCACTGATTCTCTTATGGACTGTCCGGTGATGATGGAGGGGTAGGTGAATTCCCCCTTCCTGGAGTGGAAGGCATGTAGACCAGGGAATGATGCAACCTGGTGATGATGTGGCCTGGTGATTGTGGTCGTTGCAACATCAACCTTATCAGCTGCTGCTGTTGGGGTGTCGCCTCTGGACCCTGTTCTAACTCCACCTCCCCGTGCTCCTCACTCCCCTGCTGCAACTCCTCTATGTCACTCTCCTCATCACTGCTTAACACTATCACAGCATCTCTGTTCCTACCGTCTGATTCCATCCTGTCTTCATCATCGCTGATTTCTATCACTACCCTCTGACGCTCTCTCTCTCTCATTGTTTCTCCTAGTTCCTCGATATTTCTCTCTACATTTGCTCTTTCCGCATTAAGAGAGGCGATTGCTAGTCCACCATTTATGGTGGCCAACACATTTTCTAATCTCCTCATCTCTTAGGGTAATTTCTGAAGGCCCCTGAGCTGCAGAGCTGGGCCCTGCTCTGTTACGGGGCATAGCGCCATCTGAAGGCCCCTGAGCCGCTGAGCTGGGCCCTCCTTGACTGTTATGGGGCATAGTGTCAGCTGAAGGCCCCTGAGCCGCTGAGCTGGGCCCTCCTTGACTGTTATGGGGCATAGTGCCAGCTGAAGGCCCCTGAGCCGCTGAGCTGGGCCCTCCTTGACTGTTATGGGGCATAGGGCCATATGAAGGCCCCTGAGGTGTCGGTACCACATAAGCTACTTGTTCGGCTTCTGTCAGCCGCGTATCTCGATTCATGCAAACAACTGCCCTCCGGGCGACAATATACATAATAACAACATGACAACCAAAAATAAAATAAAAATATGTTACAAAAACATCAGAAAAAACAAACAAACAAACAAATATAATAAGATATGGTCATGAATTTTCCTCCCACAGTACAAAGTAGCAGAACCATCTATTTACACAGGTCCCAAAGGATTACCTTCCATAAACTGTATGAACTGTCCCCAAATTTCTTGAAAGATGGCAGATTTCTTTTTAATGGCAAAGGTGAACTTCTCAAGTGCAAGACAATTTGATAATTCTCTATACCATTGTCTGATGTCTGGTTTATCTGGGTTTTTCCAAAAGATCACAATTGTATGTTTAGCCTGGAGAAGAGAATAAATAACCATACTCTTTTTTTTACTGTTAATTTTGAGATTATCAGGAAATATGCCCAGAATGCACAGCTGTGGGCAAATAGGAATATTTTCTGAGACTATCTGGGATAATATACCAAGTACCTCTTTCCAAAACTTCATGATCTCTGGGCATTGCAACAGTGAAATAATGAGGGGGCACGGTGGCGCAGTCGGTAGCGCTGTCGCCTCACAGCTAGAAGGTCCTGGGTTCGATTCCCGCCAGGGACGCTGTGGGCGCTGGGGGCGAGTTCTCTCCTCCACGTCATCGGCGCCCATACCCTAGGTAGGGCCTACTCTGTGTGGAGTTTGCATGTTCTCCCCGTGTCTCCTAGGGTAGTTAATACCCTCACAAAAACATGTAGTAATCCTGGTCACTATACTGCCTCCCCCTGGTCAGCCGGGGCGCCTGATGGAGGAGAAGGGAACTGGTTGGAATAACGTGTTCCTTCCACGCGCTATGTCCAACCAGGGAAACTCCCCCCTGTCGGGTGATAAGAAGCGGCCTGCTTGCTCCTCATGCATTGAAGGAGGCATGAGCTTTCAGCTTGGGCTCTCCCTAGGCTGGCAGAGGGTAGGTAGTGCCCAGGATTACATAGGCAATTGGCACTGGGTGAAAAAATGTGGGTTACAAAATCGTGGGATAAAAATTATTAAAAAAAAAAAAAAAAAAAAAAAAAACAGTGAAATAATGAGTGTACAGCACTTCAACACTGTTGTTTTAAATGTGCTCTATAAATAAAGTGGATTGGATTGGATACTACACGTCAACCTGTATGGTGGATTACATCTTCCTGTGTTGGATCTGAATCTTCACTGAGGAAGTGTGGAACGAAGAAGTCTGGTATTTCCACTGACTTCATGAAGGTGATCTGTTCAGGTAACACAAACCTTCATTCAACAATACCAGTAAACTTTACAATCTCGTATTTATCTGTCTGTCTGTCTGTCTGTCTGTCTGTCTGTCTGTCTGTCTGTCTGTCTTTCTGTCTTTCTGTCTAGATGTATACTGTGTCTTTAGATTTCATGAAGCAATGAGTAACATGGCACCATAATGACATAATTGGTTCTGTTGGTTCTTACCATTGGATTTGAATTTAGATGATTATTTTTGCTACAACATTGCATGAAAAATATGTATTTCGCTGGTTGTAAAGGGAACACAATTTGATATACATGAAACATTGATATACATAAACCCCTTTGATTCAGATCTAGTCTTTAAAGGGTCTACACCATGAATTTTAACTTTTTCTTCATTTTTGTGTGTTTTTGGTCTCCCCCACCTCTCTTCTGTTCCAACAAATACCCGACTTCGAGCATGCAGGCTTTCATAGGCTATCTGTTGTTTTTATGTAAATTGGTCTGAAAACAGTCCGTCAGATTTGTTCCCCCACCCTACGTCACGTCTGGGAACAATTCCTCCCGTTTTTCAGTTCTAACCCCCAAAAAAAAAATCAAAAAAAAAAAAAAAAACTTTTTTTTCATTTTTCATTTTTTTTAATTTTTTTTCTTATTTTTATTTTTTTTACTTTTTCCACACAGAACCAGGACATAACATGCATACAAACTGGCTCAATAGCGCCCCGTGCCAAACAGGACAATGTGGTATTGCAGGTGAAAGTGCTTTATAAGCCAGAGAGAAGTTAGTTGGAATGAGTATATCTGAGGCTTGATTTAGGCTCAAACCTTTTGAAAAACGTTTGAGGGACATAAACAATATGATATCAAATATTATTATTATTTTTTAAATTCATGGTGTAGCTCCTTTAATTATCAGTTATCCCACACATAATTTGTTGAAACTTTGTGTAGTACTTCTTATAATCTCTCTCTCTCTCTCTCTCTCTCTCTCTCTCTCTCTCTCTCTCTCTCTCTCTCTCTCTCTCTCTCTCTCTCTCTCTCTCTCTCTCACCCCCTCTTTTTCCAGAGTCTGTGAGGTTGGTGAATGGGACTGGTTTGTGTTCAGGCAGAGTGGAGGTGAAGTCTAATCAGTCGTGGGTCTCAGTGTGTGAAGATGATTTTGACCATCAGGATGCAGAGGTGGTCTGTAGGGAGCTTGGCTGTGGAGCTCCTTCAGTCCTCCAGGGGGCGCTCTATGGAGAAGTGAATGCATCAATGTGGACCAAAGAGTTCCAGTGTGAAGGCAACGAGTCTGTTCTCCTGGACTGTAGAACCTCAAACATGAGTAGAAATATCTGCTCACCTGACAAGACTGTTGGACTCACCTGCTCAGGTTTAATACAAACTAGATCATACGTTTTTAGCTAATGAGTTATTAATGACCTGTTAAATATATTTTAATAGTTGGTTAAGGATTTATAACTATGCCATACATATTTAATGGATTATGAATGTTAGTAAATGAGGAGCAGTTGCAACTTTAGAATAACATCCCAATAACATAATTATTAACAAATACTTAACTCATGTTAATAAATCCAATCCAATCCAATCCATTTTATTTATACAGCACATTTTACAACTTTTTCAGGGTTTCCAAAGTGCTGTACAGAAAATCAAAAAAACAAATACACTGGGTAAGCTAAAACACAGAAAACAACAGCAAAAACATACAGCGAAATAAGAAACAAAATAAACAACAAAAGGAGACACATCACTGAAAAATACAAGTCGCAGCAGCGTTAGCAGACAGTGAAACAAAACATAGACCAAGCCGAAAGCCATGGTATAAAAAGGTGAGATTTAAAAGGCTCGATGGTGGGGGCCAGTTTGATATGGGAGGGGAGCGCATTCCATAATAGGCTGTAGACTCCAAGACGAGAAATCCATGTGAAAAAAGCATGCTTTCAATTTGCACGATGGTCCTGGCTAACGCCTGGAACTATAACATCTCTCACGCGAGTAGCAATGGCGTAGCTTTCGTGCATACAAAATGAGTCGTTTTCCCCAGCGTAAAAAGTTTTGGAGTTATAGGGGTTTTAGAGAAGGAGATAGAACGGAAGCAGATGGGAGCCATGTTTTTTGACACAGTGATCCATCTGGCCTATCCTTCTCAGAATCACCTCGGGTGATTCCAGAGCTGCTCCAGCCCCTCCAGTGCGAAAAAAAAAAGGCACCAAAGTGCTACTCTGTGAAAACACGGTTCAGACCGTGTTTGGCACCCGATGTGTTAATCAACTTCTCATGACAGACACTGGTTATTTTTGCAGGTGAGATTATTTCTGACAGAGAGGCACTGTCACAGATTGCAGCGCTGCACACGCACAGCTGGCGTCTGTCCATATGTCTTTCCGTGTGTGTGTCCATCCATTCGTTTGTCTGTGAACATGACTAAGTTTGGCTTTCAAAGTTTGCGGTTGGAGCACAAGCAGCAGTGGACCGATGGGCGGGAAACTTTGCATGTGCACTCCCAGGAGGCCAAGGAAGAACCTCCACCCAAAATATTTCAAATTGGCCCGTTAAAACGCCACCATGAGGCGAATTAAACAAAAAACATTTGTTGCTAATACACCTACAGATTTTGTCCAAACGTCACGCAAATTGGTACACATTATCTCTGTAGTCATGCAATCAAGTTAATCTGTTCTCATATTCCATTCCAATTGGCTACATTTTTCTTCCAATGTTTGTGGGCCCTGCGTAGGCAACCCGGTATGGCGGAGCCTTTTTTTTTCTTTTTTTTAATAGTTTTAATCCCTCGATTTTGTAACCCCTTTTTCACCCGGTGCCAATTTGCTAAGTGATCCTGGGCACTACACTCCCCCCCACCAGCCTAGGGAGGCCAAGGCCAGTAGGCCCTTTCGCCAACCCCACCTAGGGTATGGGCGCTGATGACGCGGAGAAGACACGCCCCCAGCGCCCCCCAGCGCCCACAGCGCCCCCGGTGGGAATCGAACCCAGGACCTTCTAGCTGTGAGGAGACAGCGCTACCGACTGCAGAGCCTTCACTAGTTTGTAGTGGTTTAATAGAGTGAGTCTCTCTCTCTCCCTCTCCCTCTCTCCCTCTCACTCTCACTCTCACTCTCTCTCTCTCTCTCTCTCTCTCTCTCTCTCTCTCTCTCTCTCTCTCTCTCTCTCTCTCTCTCTCTCCAGAGTTTGTGAGGTTGGTGAATGGGACTAGTTTGTGTTCAGGCAGAGTGGAGGTGAAGTCTAATCAGTCGTGGGTCTCAGTGTGTGAAGGTGACTTTGACCAGCAGGATGCAGAGGTGGTATGTAGAGAGCTTGGCTGTGGAGCTCCTTCAGTCCTCCAGGGGGCGCTCTATGGAGAAGGGAATGCATCAATGTGGACCAAAGCATTCCAGTGCGAAGGCAACGAGTCTGCTGTCTTGAACTGTGGAATCTCAGACTCATCTAGAAACACCTGCTTACCTGATAAGACTATTGGACTCAACTGCTCAAGTAAAATACAAACTACACTTTTGGTTTAGATTTGTATTTCATATTGAAAGTGATATTGCTTTTTTTATACAGCTTGATCTCTTGTCTCTGTACAGACCCTGATGATATCAGGTTGGTGGGAGGAACCAGTAAATGTACTGGGAGACTGGAGATGAAACACCAGGGAGAGTGGAGACCAGTGGATGATCATTATGAGTGGAACCTGCAGTCATCATCTCTAGTGTGTAGACAGCTAGACTGTGGCTCTGCTGTTTCGACACAAAGGAGTTCTGGTTATACAGGTCAACCTGTATGGCGTATTCCATCTTCCTGTGATGGATCTGAGTCTTCACTGAGGGAGTGTGTGACAAAAGAACCTGCTAATTCAATTGAAAGACTGGAGATGATCTGTTCAGGTAACAAACAATGACTTTGTCTGTGTGTCTGTCTGTCTATTTGTATCTAGATCAATATGTTTCTGTGTGTCTACAGCAGTGGTTCCCAAACACTGGGTCGGACACCCGTTTGTGAGTGGCGGACACATTTTGATGGGCCGCGACTAAATATCCCTTTACTTTACTTTTTGTTTTTAATTATTATTATTTCAACATATTTTAAAACATAAAGATCACACTTTATCATGAATCAAAAACGAATTCAAACATTTGTTTTAAATAAATGTAATAATAATAATAATACATTATAAATTGTTTTGCAATACAATACAATTCCTGATCTCTAAAATTGGTTTAATTCATTGGCTACTTTCTTCAAATATCTGTTGTTTCAGCCAATCAACTCTGTCTTGTTACAGATCTGCTGTTTAAGCCAAACATTACAATATTCCCCTCCATAAAGGGGGTTTCTGGGGACCAGCAGAAGCGGCTGAAGGTGTTTGAGGGTTTAAACTTCACCATCACCTGCTCCATCCAGCCACAGTATCCAGGAGGCTTCTTCCACCTCACCTTTACTGGCTCCAACACAACACGCAACCACACCCAGCCAGCTGTCAATCACTCTGCCAATTTCATGTTTTCAGCAGACAACTCCCACCAAGGAAATTACTCCTGTGTTTATCACGTCAATGTTGTTATAAATCACGAAAATGTTTCTTCACAGAACTTCTCTTCTGCACGCGAGCTCGTCTCTCTTATTGTCGAAGGTAACCTCTATGATATATGTATTTCTATTATGTGCTGTTCCTTACATGATGTTTGGAGATGTTCTTATTCCAAAAAAAAATTCTTACAGCCCCTCGTCTGACATCTGACATCATCAGAGTTACAACCACGGTCCTGCTGCTGCTGCTGCTGTGCATACTGTTATTCAGAGTCCTCTATCGTCTCTGGACGGTAATGTATACATCTTTATCCGATACAAGACTGGAATGTTAATGAGACAGTTTGTTTTTATTTAGACAGACATTGATCCAGTAAGTAAAAAGCTGGATGCTGTTGTGTTTCTCCAGGGAACCAGAGGGCAGAACGCGGGAGTGGAGAACGTTGAGTTGGTTTACTATAACTAGACCATACCCGTCGGCGCAGCGCATCCGTGGGGGGATATGCGCACATGATCTGGCAACCCGGGAGGCAGTTCGTCCCATAGCTGGGCAGGCCCGTAACCATGGCGACAGTGTTTGACAGAAAAACGCTAATAAGAAGCTGAGATTTGATTAAATTGAAAAACGGGCTTCACAGTTGCGTTCAGATGGTAATGGTCAATGGCTGTGTGCAAGATCAGAGCAATTGGTCCAGCCAGTGAGGAGAACCGGGTGTCTTCACTCACGTACTCACCACCACTACAGAGGTTACTAGAATTATAGTATGATGTAGGAAGGGAGAACGTTGAGATAGTTTATTATAATGTTGCTGGTTCCGATGCTGAAGCCGGACCAAGTGAAGAGGAGGAATACCACCTGTACGCAGAAATAGATGTCCAAGAAGAAGGCGCTGTAGCTGGTCCTAGTGGCGAGGAAGAGTACGCAGAAATAGATGAAGAAGCAGAATACCACCAGTATGAAGAGTTGGATGATCGATCATCTAGCTCTACAGAGTTGTAATTCCAAGGAGCTCATTGTGCATCCGTCACCCAACTGTACATCACCTCAGTCAATATTTTAACATTTATATAACATTACACATTTGTATTCTAAAGGAAATCAAAATTGGTTCTTGATCGTACGTGATTGTTCATTTATCATTCAGTTAATAGATTTTGACACAGTGAACCATCAGAGTCTGACGGAGAGAAGTACTGATCTGGTTGGGTTGTGAAATCTGTTTCTATTGGCAGAATAGACGTTTTAGGTTTAATATATGATATTAGATATAGATTAATATGACATCGCACATGTCTTTTTTACATAGCAAAGTTGAATTAGTGGTGTAATTTTTCAGCAAACCATAGTGTACACAGTTGTTTGCTTTATGACATTATTATGTAATGGCCGCTCTAATGTGTATTTTCTTCTTTTTATTTTGTTTCTTATCTCTGTTATTGGAGGAACACTTGAACTGAAAGTTTGTATGAGCCTATACTATAGGACCATGATTCCATTGTTCATTGTCATCGAAAAGCACATGGACCTGAATGTACCATGTACAGTTGACTGTTGAGTATTCATCTGACAGTGGTAAAAAAATAAAAAAAAAAGTGTATTATGTGAAATTGTACTTCTTTGTGTGACAGCACTTTCATTGAAGTGCTGTCTCTCTTCAATGTGTTGTGTGGTGTCAAAAATTAAGCTGTCATTGGTTTCCATGAACACAAACAAATCCAACAGCTTTTGAATGGTTTCATGACAGCAGTTCAAACAGCAGCAGGAGACACAATGTTCCCAACAAGCATCTGATGAAAGTAATGTAATCCTCCAGTGGTTCTCAAAGTTGGGCAATTTTTTGGGCTAGTTATTAAATAAATTTGAAAAAAATCCATGAATCACTTTGTCCTGACTGAAATGCATTTACTGGCCCAGTGAAATATCAGGACACAGAATACATGAGGGAATGGAGGATATTGTGGTTTGGAAAGATGAGGGTGAGAGTGAAGTTCTCGTTATCACTGCTCAGTGCTATCTGGATCTGTTTTCAAATGAATAAAATGTTAAAACATCTTTTGAAAATAGCAGATCTACAAGCTCACAATGCGTCGCATCGCGACACATTGTGAGCTTGTAGATCTGCTATTTTTAAATGGCCGGAGTGTATATAGGGCTGAAGTGGTTAATGTATGTTTTGTAATAATAATCTAAATCTACAAAGTAACCAGTAACTAAAGTTTTCAAATAATTATAGTGGAGCAAAAGTACAATATTTGCCTCTGAGATGTAGTGGAGTAGAAGTAAAAGTATTGAAAATTGGAAATACTCCAGTGAAGTAGAAATACCTCTCACCTTTTTAAGATGTCCTTTTCAAAATTGTCCAAAAATAGCCAATCTACAAGCTGACGACGGGTCGTGATGCCCGTTATGAGCTTGTAGATTGGCACATTTTTAATAGCCAAAGTATAAAATAGGGTTAAAGTTTTTTTTTATTATATCGGTGCTGTATTAACACATTTTAGTGGGGACCCCCTAGAGCCCCCCAGACACATCTGGGGGGGGGGGGGGGGGGGCCCACTTTGAGACCCACTGCTCTAGATCGGTGGTTCTCAAAGTGAGGTCTGGGGACCCCCAAGGGGTCCTTGAGGGGGTTCCAGGGGGTCCCCAGATAAATGATAGATAGTAAGGAACCAAATGGACCCTTACTGTTATCTGAGAGTGTACACATGGACCCTTAGTGGTCAATTTGGTTCCATTTGTACACTCTCAGAGTTATGGTGGTCCGTGGTCTAATGCAGGCCTCAAAGTGGGGATTGGGGACCCCCGAGGTTATATGCATCAGCTATTTTCAAAAAATAAATAAATGTATATTTAAAACTATTTTTGACAATGTTTGAATACATTTGAAATGTTTTAACCCCACAAATCTTGTATGGGGTCCTTGGCACCAAATCTTTTCAGATGGGGGTCCGCGGATAAACACACATTATTTTAGCGGTCCTTGACATGAAAACGTTTTGAGAACCACTGCTCTAGAGACAGGGAATCTCTGAGGCTGCTCTCCATCACGGAGATGTTGTGAAGTGGCCATCGCTGTCACAGTCCGCTCCTCAGGCCATGTTGTTTTACCGTGTTTATTTAGTTTTTGGACATATTAGTTCATATCAGCAGCACCCTGACTCAATGGAACCATATTATTATTATTATCATTAAGCCTGGCATTATATTGGCATAGATTTGCTTTTAAAATTCGTTGACGTTTTCATTGATATGCAGATAGGCTTTATTTATGATTATGTAGCCTATAGGCCAGTGGTTCTCAAACTTTTTCGTGCCAAGGACCCCCAAAATGTATATGTATTTAGCCGCGGACCCCCACCTGAAAATAGTTTTGTGCCAGGGACCCCCCCCCAGAAGCAAAGATTTGAGTTCAAAATGTTCGCCTTTTAAAAAAATATTTAAGGATTTCCCACACATTTTCGAGATTTTTTTCCCCAAAAAAATCTGATCTACAAGCTCATAGCGCGGCACTTGGTGCCGTGCTATGAGCTTGTATATCTGATATTTTTGAATAGACAAAAAAGTATAAAATATGGATAAAAAGGTAAAAAAAAATAATCGAGCGGTCAGGTCAGCGCGCGCCGATTAAACGTCAGACATGTAAGCCCACAGCGCGTTGTATCCTCCACGCGCTGTGGGCTTGTAGGTCTGATATTTTTGGCTCGCGCCACCAGGCTCGTTGCTGTTTAATGCAGAGAGACGACGTGGGTTCTTACAGAGAGTAAAACATTTGATAGCCTACTTCTGATAAATTATGAGTTATAATGAAGCATTTATGGCTATATAAAGCCTGTTTATTATGTGAGTTATTGCTATTGGGCTTCAGACGTCGTCTAACAGCTGAACTTTGATGAAGAAGGAGCCATTATAGAAGGAAGACAGACAACACAAGGTAAGAAACATCACTTTTACTTTTCTATTCTGGTTTTGCTAATAATATTTATTATATTAGCCTATAGCAGTGGTTCTCAAAACTTTTTCATATCAAGGACCCCCAAATTGACACTTATTAGCCCGCGGACCCCATTTGAAAAGATATGCCAGGGACCCCTATAAGAGAAGATGCTTACAGCTCTATAGAAGTGATTCTCAACCATTATAATTTCAAGAACCCCCAGTTTTAAGTGAATGTTAATTTGTAAGTGTACAAATGGACCCTAACAGGTCCATTTGGTTCCATTTGTACACTCTCAGAGTTACAGACCCGTAAGGGTCCATTTGGTTCCATTTGTACACTCTCAGAGTTACAGACCCGTAAGGGTCCATTTGGTTCCATTTGTACACTCTCAGAGTTACGGACCCGTAAGGGTCCATTTGGTTCCATATGTACACTCTCAGAGTTACGGACCCGTAAGGGTCCATTTGGTTCCATTTGTACACTCTCAGAGTTACAGACCCATAAGGGTCCATTTGGTTCCATTTGTACACTTTCAGAGTTACAGACCTGTAAGGGTCCATTTGGTTCCATTTGTACACTTTCAGAGTTACAGACCCATAAGGGTCCATTTGGTTCCATTCGTACACTCTCAGAGTTGCAGACCCATAAGGGTCCATTTAGTTCCATTTGTACACTTTCAGAGTTACAGACCTGTAAGGGTCCATTTGGTTCCATTTGTACACTTTCAGAGTTACAGACCTGTAAGGGTCCATTTGGTTCCATTTGTACACTTTCAGAGTTACAGACCCATAAGGGTCCATTTGGTTCCATTTGTACACTTTCAGAGTTACAGACCTGTAAGGGTCCATTTGGTTCCATTTGTACACTTTCAGAGTTACAGACCTGTAAGGGTCCATTTGGTTCCATTCGTACACTCTCAGAGTTACAGACCCGTAAGGGTCCATTCGGTTCCTAACTATCTATCATTTAGCTGGGGACCCCCTGGAACTCCCTCAAGGACCCATGGGGGTCCCCGGACCCCACCTCGAGAACCATTTGGTCCATTTGGTTCCATTTGTACACTCTCAGAGTTAAATTAACATTGATTTTACAATATAAATTGGGGTCCCAGAGATAGAAATGCCATTAAATGGGGATTCGTAGTCCTAATGCATGTCAAACTGGGGGTCCTTGAAATTAAAATGGTTGAGAATCACTGCTAGAGCCGTAAAAATCTACTTTTATGGGGGTCCCTGAGGCATATATTTTCAAGTCTGCGGGGTCCGTGGGCTAATAAGTGTCAGTTTGGGGGTCCTTGACATGAAAAAGTTTGAGAACCACTGGAGTGTGTGGGGGGGGGGGGGGGGGGGGGGACGACTAAGGGAGAACTTTTACTTGTAACAGAGTATTTCTACATAATATGGTGGTATTTGATACTTTTACTTAAGTAAAACATGTGAGTTCTTCCATCACTGGTAAATCAGTGTTGACTGCCACCTGCTGGTGAAGTTGATGAACTAACCCCCCTGCTGGAGACAGACAAACAGGTGTTTGAGACAACAAGCCCTGTTCTGTTTAGAAGTAAAACAGTCAGAAATAAACAACTATTAATGTAAGGTTCCATCACATGTTAGTAGAGCAGAGAGCTCAGTGCTGTCAGCCAGTGAAAGCTGTTCAAACCACAGTAGAGAAGTTAATTAATGACAAACAACCAAACTGGTGTTTTCTGTCCTACTGATATGAGTGGAATTGTCCAGGTGAGTTAGTTAGCCTACAGTTAGCTGGTTAGCATGGACATTAAGGCCTACATGTTAGCTGGTTAGCATGGACATTTAGGCCTACATGTTAGCCTACAGTTAGCTGGTTAGCATGGACATTTAGGCCTACATGTTAGCCTACAGTAGCTGATTAGCATGGACATTTAGGCCCTTACAGGTCTGTAACTCTGAGAGTGTACAAATAGAACCAAATGAGGGTCCATTTGGTTCCATGTGTACACTCTCAGAGTTACAGACCTGTAAGGGTCTGTGACTTGGCCCATAAGGTTAAAGTTAGAGACCCTTAAGGGTCTGTAACTAAGGAGTGAATGCACCACCAGGAGGGTAACCGTCTTCCACGCCGACATCTCGCCACTCCGACTAGTGGCTTCCGCGTGCGGTTAGGGTTAGGGTGAGGTTTAGGTATAGGGTTCGTTAACGTCGGAAAGGCGACATGTCGGAAAGCCACCATGTAACCCACAAGGAGTGAGGGGAACATATAGCAGGCCAAAAATAGCAGACCTACAGTACTGCTGCGAGGCGTTGCAAGCTTGTAGATCTGCTATTTTTGGCAGGGTTCCCTGCTTCAGAACCATCTCTCTCTCACCTAAGGTGTCCTTGGGCTGAAAAACGTTGAAGACTGATCTAAGATGTCAGTTTTCACACTGCCTGGCGGTAATGTTTCACTAAATGAAACCATCATTGTTAAAGTGATATTAGAACAACCTGACTAACACATCAAGGCTTATATTTCATCTTTCAATGTATTTAGGCATAATTATACACTAGTCCAGACGTTGCTCTCAAAGTGGCGTCCGGGGACACCCAGGGGTCCCTACAACATGCCTTATAATGTTACATTATGATGACATTCTTTCTTGTTTTCTTTCTCTCACGACGCGTTGTGAGCTTGTAGATCTGCTATTTTCAAACAGTTTAGTACTTTTACTTTAGGTATATTTTGATGCCATTACTTATGTACTTTTTACTCAAGTAACATTTTGAACGCGGGCCTTTTACTTGTAACAGAGTATTTTTATTTTTATCACTGTCGATCAGGGGGCGTAACGTACCGGCCAGCTAAGCCAGATATATGGAGACTGGAGACGGCGCTGGAGGGCTCGAACCGAGGATGAACCAGGGAGACGAGGCTCTTATCTCTATCCATGAGTTCCACAGTTTGACCCTGATGGCCATCACTCACACAACTGAAGACGGCTCAAGGTAGGAACCGTGTTTGTTTTTTCTTTTTTTGCTGCTGCTGCTTGTGTTGTACAGTAGTGTTGATTTCGTCGACTAAAACTATGACAAAAAATGTTCGTCGACTACCTTTTTTCACTGATGAAAACTAAACAAAAACGAAATAAAAACTAAGCTATGACCACTAAAACTAAGACTAAATGTATTGACAATTTCGTCAACAAATAAAAACTAGACTAAAATGTTAGAGAGAGACTAGTGGAGAAGAGATCCAGTAGAACTAAAAGACAAGACATTTTATGTGTGGTTGCGCTAGGGTGTACATGCTGAAAATAGCAGATCTACAAGCTCACAATGCGTCACAACGCGTCGCAGCTTGTAGATCGGCTATTTTCAGCATGCAGCCAAGTGTAAAATCAGGCATTACGACGACATCAAGGCACCGCCAACATACATTTCAGTCGACTAAATCAACTGTAGATTTAGTCGACTATAATCTTATATTTAGTCAACTATAACTAGACTAACAGTAAAACATTTCAGATGACTAAAATATGACTAAAACTAAATGGAATCCTATTCAAAAGACTATGACTAAAACTAAATCAAAATGTGCTGCCAAAATCAACACTATCGTACAGTATGCTGTGTATATGAATGTGGTTCAAGTAGTGGCTCTCTTGCTGTCATGTTGGGGCCCGACGTTTCTCTCTCTGGATGGAATTGAAGGCTGCTGATGTTGAATCTACACAGTGTGTCTGTTGTGTTGTTTCTGCTGTTGAAGGTAGTGAGTTGTGTGAGTTTGCTATTTCCTTTCAAGTTAAAGCTAGAGGTCTGGTGTTTGACGTAACAGCCTACATACACATCATGTCTGTTGTGTTGAGGCTGATGTTGAAGATAACCGTGAGTTGTAACAGGGTACAGTTAGTGTGTGTGTGCACTGTGCACACACACGCACGCACACGCGCACACACACTCTGTCTGAATACCTTGCAGCTGCTTAGAGGACTAGACCACTGTGGTAGAGGTTAGGGATGTGTGGTTACCTTGCCATGATATAACTCCAAAGGTGGGCAAGAAATCCAAAATAATTGCTCCATTGACTAGAAGTTGATCATGCAAAATATGCTCCTCGTTGACTTACATTGTACGGTGCAACAGGCAGGTGATGCTGACATTATAATATAGAACCTCACAAACCCCAGCGAGTGTTTTCTCTCACTCCCTCGTGCACGCAGACGTGCACGCATGCATGCACACACACACACACACACACACACACACACACACACACACACACACACACACACACACACACACACACACACACACACACACACACACACACACACACACACACACACACACAGACACACACACACACATTTGTATTACTAACTCATAAAATAATTCATGCTCCTGTGACTTAAATATTGTTGTACTGTGGAAGTACCGAGTGCCGCCATACAAGCTTGTAGATCTGCTATTTTCTTTTAAATTGTGATTTTTTTTTTGCAAATCTTTGAATATATATATTTTTTAAAGCAAACATTTTTAACTCAAATCTTTGCTCCTGCTTTTCTTCTCAGGAGGTCCCCCCCCAGCAGCAAAGATTTGAATTACAAATGTTTGCTTTAAAAATATATATATCCAAAGATTTGCACAGATTTTCAAAATGTTTCTAAAATAGCAGATCTCCAAGCTCATAGCGCAGCACTCGGTCCCGCTCTATGAGTGCTGTATTTTTGAATGGCCAAAGAAATCTAAAATGACACAGATGCTTTCCCGGTCTTAATGTATGTATTAATGTGCAACATTGTTTTCTCACTCAACTGTGAACAAACCAACATGCATTGTTAGGGTTTAGAGGGTATCTGCACATTTCTAAAGTGAAAATTTAGGGACTTTTAAGACCAATACTAAATTGGCCAACTTGTCAAAAATTACATAAGAAAGAGGCAAACATTGTGAAAATGGCCGATCTACAAGCTCACAACACCATTGTGAGCTTGTAGTTTGGCTATTTACACACAATATTTATCTGTGGAACAGAGTCAAACTAAGTGTAATGCCTACAATTCTACGTACAATGCCTACAAAGTGTGTGTCAGAGTGGGGGGTCCAAGTTCAAATATGATTATTTTGCGGGGTCGTGGCCTGAAAAGTTTGGAACCCTTCCTCTAAGCTAGGGTGTGGTTTATAAAATAAATACAATGGACATTTATAAATAAATGTATATCTTACATAGAGTTTAAACACATTCAATGTTATAACCAACTCTGGATGAAAAGTAAGTTTAAACATGCTCATGCAATGACGAAACAGTACTGCAGTTTCCATAAAAGGCCCCTAGGTGTCAGTATAAGACCAGAGCATTACTATACAGAACCTCAGAAGCAGTGTGCATGGCTGCAATAAACACAGTATGCACAACTACAAGCATGACTAACTATGCAGGGGTCTTCAACAGGGGTTCCGGGACCCCTAGGGGGTCCTCAGAGATACTGACTTAATACAACATTTTCCATGAACCACTTGAACCCTAGCATCCCTATTCTGGGGGGAACATTAGCCGAAAATAGCCAATTTACAAGCTCACAATGAGTTATGAACTTGTAGATCGACTATTTTCGCGAGGAGGTTTGGTGTACAGGGAAAAAAGGTATTGAGGGTTTTAAGTGGTTACATTTCTGAAAACACACATTTAACAAAAATATGTGGTGGGGGTCCCTGCTTCATCTCTTTCTCAGCTAAGGGGTCCTTGGCCTGAAAAACGTTTAAGACCCCTGAACTATTTTTCCCCCACTAAAGTCCTTGTTTGTTAGCATGCTGAGACGTTGTGATGTTTCCCTTTGAACAAATGGAAATCGCAATCTCTGAAAGCATCACATATGAAATAATATTTGTATAATCATTTCTAATTGCTATTGTCAATGTTGAAACATAATTGTGTGAATTTTTACACGTTTTGATGTATATTTTTTCAAATCAATAGTTGCTTAGATCAGTAAACCATAGTGTACATTGTAAGGTTTTATGTTTTATCAGCTTTATTGGCCTATATACTGTACGTTAAGCAGTTGTAATATAGTATTATTCCCATTTCTCCCTTATTTCTGTAGTTAGATGAACACCTCATGACTCCTTGTTTTGAATTTGAACAAAAAAAGTTGGAACCATCCATTATGGAAGAGCATCAATGAACATTAATATGCATGTGTTTTGAATGTTTTGGCCATTAAAAAAAAAAACTAAACATTGTTGAATTTATGAAAATGTCAAACTTTCTACATTGATAAATCAAAACAAATCTCCTTGAGAAAATGAAAGTGTCTCTTCTCGTCAATGTGTTGTGTGTAGTAGCGGAAGCTCTCATTGTTACCACAAACGGAAATACGTATCCGGTTCTCATTCATTGTATTGCAGCAGAAGGCTGCAACTCTCTGCTGCTTACTGCACGTTTCCTGGGTTTGAGACATTTGATAGTTGAACATATTAAAAACACGTGATGTCATTGGTGTGTAGGCTCCTTAACTTTACGTTAAACCTAATTAAAACTGACATTATAACATAGCGCACACATGCAGTGTTAGGTAGCGTGTACACTACGATCCACCGGGCGTCCCTTATTTACAAGAAAAGTAAGGGATGCCCAGAAAAAGATTAAATCTCACTGTATAATATGTACATTTTTTGTATAAAACCACTTGAACACGATCTACAACCTCACATCGCAATGCATTGTAGAGCTTCATCAGGTAGGTTCTACCTACCTGAGGGAGCGTAACAGTATTTAATATCTCAGAGGTCACAGTTGACTGTGCTGAATCCAAGAAGCGTCACCCTGCCTCTTCTGAGGTCAGTGTCAGAGCCCGTATTGATTTGCCGGATCAACCTCTTCTCAAACTCGAGGGGGTGCCACGCCTCCACGCCGCCCAGGGAGCAGATGATGGAGTAGAAATCCTCAAAGTAGTGGCACAGAGCCGTCTGCCTCGTGGAGGGAATGTACTCGTACACGTGCACTTCATCGCACAGCGCCATCATCATAAGGATGCCCATAAAGCCAGAGGTAGGCGGGTTCGGCGTAATCTTCTCCTGCGTGTTTCCCTGAATCACCTGCCAGAGCTGCCAGACGTAGCTGGGGTGAAGCACGTAGAAGGGCTGACCAGGGTCCAGCCTGCGGCGCTCTACATACGGGCTGAACAGCTCTCCATGGGCAAACCACTTGGTCAGGTTGAGGCCATTAGGGGCTTTTTCCCAGGTCACCAGGGTGACGTTCTGGTAGAGAGAGCTGGTGTTGAAATGAAATTTAGGGTTAGACAGAATCTGTTCGTTAATGAGGCGAAAAGTCGTTCTGGTTCCCACGTCTTTCTCGTAACCCCCTGTTGGTGCGTGATTGAACCGCATAACTGCTTCATGGGAATCAATCTCCTTGCCTAGTCCTGAGTGCAGCATCGCCCCGGCCGAGGCCACCACAGCGCAGGACTCGAAGCCGCTTTGGTTCTCCTGCCGTCTGTGGAGCTGCTCCAGAGGAACGGAGGGCACCAGACCGGACCAGCCCAGCAAGGAGAAGGGCTGCTCCGATCCGTCCACCGTCCTCAGCATGGCCCGGGTCTTCAGTTCACACAGTAGCTCCTTTGGGCTCTTCTTGGCAAGACGCTGTTGCGCTCCTGAGGGCACAGTAACCACATCTGCATCAGGGAAACGGAGAATCCAAGATGCAAGGAGAGTGCAAGCCAGGATCACCAGCATCAGCTTACACCGTTGCCTCATATTTGACTCATGCTGTAGTAGGCTACACCCAGCCGAACGATGGTCTTACTTTTACATTGGGAGTACAGTCCATAAAACTAACGTAAAAGCTGCAAAGACAACAAAACCACATTAAACGCCTTTGGTTTTAAACAATTCAATAAAAAATGTAATATCTAAAAACAAAACAAAAAACATACCTTGTACCTTTTGCACCACGTGCCCTGCAGTACATACTTTTATAGAAGTTACAAAAATGAATGATAATGATTTATTGATAATCCCTAAGCATTTTTACAGTTTAACCCATTAAAAAGCCTGTCGGCAGACCCTACTGCAGTATCAAGTCCACACTTTTGAATAATATCCTGTATTGTAAACCACAGATCAGATGTTCCTTAAGTACCTGGAGTAAAAAGGACTCATTATGGAGAATGTCCCATTTCACAAGTTTTCAAATGTATACAAATATTTTTAAAATATCAGCTTGTTGTGAGCTTGTTGCTTGTTGTGAGCTTGTTGCTTTACAAAAAAAAAAGAAAAAAACTTATTTTTTTCACTTTATAAAAAGCTATCACAACTGGCAAGCAATAAAAAGAAATATTAATTAAAATAAAAACATTTCATGTTTATACAACAACAAGACAGACTTACCTATTAAAATACATCAAAATTCACATTGCTCCTCATCGACCATACAGTAATGCTCATCCAGACCCAAATAAGCAAAGGATGAGGCTGTGCTCAAAACCCCTCGATTCGTGCGAGCCGGAAAAGCCTCATGCTTTAGAGTAGCGCTTCAACCACAAAAAAAAACCTACAGCTCATCAATCCAGAAGTAGCTCTTGGCCTACATGTGTGTACATGTGTGTACATCCCATATGAGGTGACTTGGCCTTATAAGACACGTTTCTACGTGACTTATCTCACATAGAAACCCACCATGCACAGTCTTCTTCACCACAGGAAAGAGTCAATTGTTTACCATGAGGCACATCAGCTCAATTCCGGTGTTTACTTGAGTGAAAGTGCAAAAGTATTAGTACCAAAAATAAAAGTACTCATTATGCAGAATGTCCCATTTCACAAGTTTTCAAATGAATAAAAGTGTTTTGAATATAGCAGATCTACAAACTCACAATGAGTCGCATTGCGATGCATTGTGAGCTTGTCGATAGGCTATTTTCAAATGGCTGATATGTAAATGTAGGGTTAATGTATGTTTTGTAATAATATTCAAAATCTTCAAAGTAACTAGTAACTAAAGTTTGAAAAAAATTGTAGTAGAGTAGAGTAATAGATTTTGATTTCTTTTGTTTGAAAATCGTTTTGGTTTATACACAAATAGTTGCAAACATAAACAGCATTTGTATTGAATGACAGCAGGGTGGACAGCAACTGTAGTTTAGCAAGAGATATTTAAATGAGAGGAATTATGTAGCATTAAAAAGGCATTTTGTCCTAAGAAGGCAGTGGGTGATCCAGCACTGGTTAGCTCCTATGTGTTCACATGCCTGACTCCACTGCAACTCCACTACTCTGCTACGAAGGGTTAACCAAGAAACCTCCATAACCTGGACATTTCACATGTGAGCTCAGAAACATTTCTACGCAGACCCCCATCTCAAAATATGTTGTTCCCTGGGACCCCCAGAAGCAAAGATTTGAGTTACAAATGTTTGCTTTAAAATATGTATATATATTTAATTCAAAGATTAGATTTTTTTTTCCTCACAATTAAAAAAAAAAAGCAGATCTACAAGCTCTCTGAGCTCTCGGCAATCAGACCTTGCATATCTGCTATTTTTGAGTAGCCAAATAAATCTAAAATGACAGAGATGTCTTAATGGATTAATGTGCAACATTGTTACACTCTCACTCAACAGTAAACAAACCAACATACAGTGTAAGTGTATACAGGGTCTGCACATTTATAAAGTGACAATTTAAGAACTTTTAAAGGGATATTTCACTTTAAAAAAAACGTTGGGTCATTTTATCGTCTACTCAGGCTTTTGTCAGCCCCCCAGACCATTTTTAAGTTGCTTGATTCAGTATTTATATATTTGACATACATTTTATCAGACAGGCCCCCTTCCTATACAAACCCATTGTAACTTCAAACTCCATTTTTAACATGTTAGATTCATCAGAAACACCCGTCCTTGGTTCTGGTGACTCACCCTGCCATCCTAATACGTGAGGGGGCCGTGTTCTTTCGATAACGTTTTTCATTTATTTTAAATATTTTTTTTGGAGAATGAAAAAAATGAAATACAATAAAAATATTAGATAAAATAAATGAAAAAACTATAGATACATTTGATAGAAATGTAAAACTATACATACATTCTATAGATACATTTGATAGATACACTTCCATATTCTGGGGGGAAATTTGACTTTGTGCCACGCTACGAGCTTGTAGAACTGCTATCTTTTTTTTTTATCGTTTGAGAAGATCAGAAAATGATTTTGATGCTTTTCACTGTTGTATGGACAGCAGTTGAAACACAGTCACTGATTGGCCCGGTCTTTTTCGGATTTCTCATACTCGCTCCCTATGGGCCGAAGTCCAGACTGATACCGTGGAGGAACGTGAGAGTGAATCCATGTTATCAGTCTGGCCAATGCCTAGATACCATGGACCCAGGATCCGCCCCCGGTTTTATGTCCTCAAAACCCTCATCATTTAGCAACAAGTTACATTCAATCATTATAGTTCTCTTAGATCATCCATGTCATATTACTTTTATTGACATTTCTCCATTAAAAGTCTTATTGATCATATACTTTTTATTAAACACATTTGATTTAAACACCTCGTGAATCAAGCACATTATCGATTAAACAGACACATATAAATCATTAATGTCCAGAAAGAGGTTGACATTCTAGATTAAAAATCAAAATAAAATCGAGTTTGTAGAAAAAGGAAAACATCTGATCCGGGGTCCACGCCTGACTCCTCAGTCCGTCTCAGTCTTGGTGTCTGAGGGCGTCGTGGTCGACAGCAGCTCTTCTGGTAGGGTGACGGTAATGGGGACCAGCCTCGCCCCTGCGGTGGTCTTGGGTGACGTGGCGGTCGACGCCAGCTCTGCCCGTGGGGCGACGGTAATGGGGACCACCCTCTCGTTGGACCCTGCGGGGTCCCTTTCACAGGGCGCCTGGATGCGGAGGAGACCCCCGTCCAGGGAGCAGGTGACGGAGTCGGGGCTGAGGCCGTCGGGGAGGTCGAATTCCTGACGGAACTCGTGGAGGCGGTACGAGCTGTGGCTGTCCACTTCCTGTTTCCTCTCGGAGCGACCGCTGACCCGCAGCTTCCTGCCCACCTGTCCAGAAGAAGGAAGTTGACAGTTTAGGACTCTGGTTTTCATACGTTTTATTTATTTCAAGGACCCCCAAAAAATCTGAGAGTGTACAAATGCAACCAAATGGATCCTTACAGGTCTCTTTTAAAGTTACAGACCTGACTTTGACAAACACTGCTTTAGGATGACGAGGTGAGTGCCGCCATACAAGCTTGTAGATCTGCTATTTTCTTTTAAATTGTGATTTTTTTTTTGCAAATCTTTGAATATATATATTTTTTAAAGCAAACATTTTTAACTCAAATCTTTGCTCCTGCTTTTCTTCTCAGGAGGTCCCCCCCCAGCAGCAAAGATTTGAATTACAAATGTTTGCTTTAAAAATATATATATCCAAAGATTTGCACAGATTTTCAAAATGTTTCTAAAATAGCAGATCTCCAAGCTCATAGCGCAGCACTCGGTCCCGCTCTATGAGTGCTGTATTTTTGAATGGCCAAAGAAATCTAAAATGACACAGATGCTTTCCCGGTCTTAATGTATGTATTAATGTGCAACATTGTTTTCTCACTCAACTGTGAACAAACCAACATGCATTGTTAGGGTTTAGAGGGTATCTGCACATTTCTAAAGTGAAAATTTAGGGACTTTTAAGACCAATACTAAATTGGCCAACTTGTCAAAAATTACATAAGAAAGAGGCAAACATTGTGAAAATGGCCGATCTACAAGCTCACAACACCATTGTGAGCTTGTAGTTTGGCTATTTACACACAATATTTATCTGTGGAACAGAGTCAAACTAAGTGTAATGCCTACAATTCTACGTACAATGCCTACAAAGTGTGTGTCAGAGTGGGGGGTCCAAGTTCAAATATGATTATTTTGCGGGGTCGTGGCCTGAAAAGTTTGGAACCCTTCCTCTAAGCTAGGGTGTGGTTTATAAAATAAATACAATGGACATTTATAAATAAATGTATATCTTACATAGAGTTTAAACACATTCAATGTTATAACCAACTCTGGATGAAAAGTAAGTTTAAACATGCTCATGCAATGACGAAACAGTACTGCAGTTTCCATAAAAGGCCCCTAGGTGTCAGTATAAGACCAGAGCATTACTATACAGAACCTCAGAAGCAGTGTGCATGGCTGCAATAAACACAGTATGCACAACTACAAGCATGACTAACTATGCAGGGGTCTTCAACAGGGGTTCCGGGACCCCTAGGGGGTCCTCAGAGATACTGACTTAATACAACATTTTCCATGAACCACTTGAACCCTAGCATCCCTATTCTGGGGGGAACATTAGCCGAAAATAGCCAATTTACAAGCTCACAATGAGTTATGAACTTGTAGATCGACTATTTTCGCGAGGAGGTTTGGTGTACAGGGAAAAAAGGTATTGAGGGTTTTAAGTGGTTACATTTCTGAAAACACACATTTAACAAAAATATGTGGTGGGGGTCCCTGCTTCATCTCTTTCTCAGCTAAGGGGTCCTTGGCCTGAAAAACGTTTAAGACCCCTGAACTATTTTTCCCCCACTAAAGTCCTTGTTTGTTAGCATGCTGAGACGTTGTGATGTTTCCCTTTGAACAAATGGAAATCGCAATCTCTGAAAGCATCACATATGAAATAATATTTGTATAATCATTTCTAATTGCTATTGTCAATGTTGAAACATAATTGTGTGAATTTTTACACGTTTTGATGTATATTTTTTCAAATCAATAGTTGCTTAGATCAGTAAACCATAGTGTACATTGTAAGGTTTTATGTTTTATCAGCTTTATTGGCCTATATACTGTACGTTAAGCAGTTGTAATATAGTATTATTCCCATTTCTCCCTTATTTCTGTAGTTAGATGAACACCTCATGACTCCTTGTTTTGAATTTGAACAAAAAAAGTTGGAACCATCCATTATGGAAGAGCATCAATGAACATTAATATGCATGTGTTTTGAATGTTTTGGCCATTAAAAAAAAAAACTAAACATTGTTGAATTTATGAAAATGTCAAACTTTCTACATTGATAAATCAAAACAAATCTCCTTGAGAAAATGAAAGTGTCTCTTCTCGTCAATGTGTTGTGTGTAGTAGCGGAAGCTCTCATTGTTACCACAAACGGAAATACGTATCCGGTTCTCATTCATTGTATTGCAGCAGAAGGCTGCAACTCTCTGCTGCTTACTGCACGTTTCCTGGGTTTGAGACATTTGATAGTTGAACATATTAAAAACACGTGATGTCATTGGTGTGTAGGCTCCTTAACTTTACGTTAAACCTAATTAAAACTGACATTATAACATAGCGCACACATGCAGTGTTAGGTAGCGTGTACACTACGATCCACCGGGCGTCCCTTATTTACAAGAAAAGTAAGGGATGCCCAGAAAAAGATTAAATCTCACTGTATAATATGTACATTTTTTGTATAAAACCACTTGAACACGATCTACAACCTCACATCGCAATGCATTGTAGAGCTTCATCAGGTAGGTTCTACCTACCTGAGGGAGCGTAACAGTATTTAATATCTCAGAGGTCACAGTTGACTGTGCTGAATCCAAGAAGCGTCACCCTGCCTCTTCTGAGGTCAGTGTCAGAGCCCGTATTGATTTGCCGGATCAACCTCTTCTCAAACTCGAGGGGGTGCCACGCCTCCACGCCGCCCAGGGAGCAGATGATGGAGTAGAAATCCTCAAAGTAGTGGCACAGAGCCGTCTGCCTCGTGGAGGGAATGTACTCGTACACGTGCACTTCATCGCACAGCGCCATCATCATAAGGATGCCCATAAAGCCAGAGGTAGGCGGGTTCGGCGTAATCTTCTCCTGCGTGTTTCCCTGAATCACCTGCCAGAGCTGCCAGACGTAGCTGGGGTGAAGCACGTAGAAGGGCTGACCAGGGTCCAGCCTGCGGCGCTCTACATACGGGCTGAACAGCTCTCCATGGGCAAACCACTTGGTCAGGTTGAGGCCATTAGGGGCTTTTTCCCAGGTCACCAGGGTGACGTTCTGGTAGAGAGAGCTGGTGTTGAAATGAAATTTAGGGTTAGACAGAATCTGTTCGTTAATGAGGCGAAAAGTCGTTCTGGTTCCCACGTCTTTCTCGTAACCCCCTGTTGGTGCGTGATTGAACCGCATAACTGCTTCATGGGAATCAATCTCCTTGCCTAGTCCTGAGTGCAGCATCGCCCCGGCCGAGGCCACCACAGCGCAGGACTCGAAGCCGCTTTGGTTCTCCTGCCGTCTGTGGAGCTGCTCCAGAGGAACGGAGGGCACCAGACCGGACCAGCCCAGCAAGGAGAAGGGCTGCTCCGATCCGTCCACCGTCCTCAGCATGGCCCGGGTCTTCAGTTCACACAGTAGCTCCTTTGGGCTCTTCTTGGCAAGACGCTGTTGCGCTCCTGAGGGCACAGTAACCACATCTGCATCAGGGAAACGGAGAATCCAAGATGCAAGGAGAGTGCAAGCCAGGATCACCAGCATCAGCTTACACCGTTGCCTCATATTTGACTCATGCTGTAGTAGGCTACACCCAGCCGAACGATGGTCTTACTTTTACATTGGGAGTACAGTCCATAAAACTAACGTAAAAGCTGCAAAGACAACAAAACCACATTAAACGCCTTTGGTTTTAAACAATTCAATAAAAAATGTAATATCTAAAAACAAAACAAAAAACATACCTTGTACCTTTTGCACCACGTGCCCTGCAGTACATACTTTTATAGAAGTTACAAAAATGAATGATAATGATTTATTGATAATCCCTAAGCATTTTTACAGTTTAACCCATTAAAAAGCCTGTCGGCAGACCCTACTGCAGTATCAAGTCCACACTTTTGAATAATATCCTGTATTGTAAACCACAGATCAGATGTTCCTTAAGTACCTGGAGTAAAAAGGACTCATTATGGAGAATGTCCCATTTCACAAGTTTTCAAATGTATACAAATATTTTTAAAATATCAGCTTGTTGTGAGCTTGTTGCTTGTTGTGAGCTTGTTGCTTTACAAAAAAAAAAGAAAAAAACTTATTTTTTTCACTTTATAAAAAGCTATCACAACTGGCAAGCAATAAAAAGAAATATTAATTAAAATAAAAACATTTCATGTTTATACAACAACAAGACAGACTTACCTATTAAAATACATCAAAATTCACATTGCTCCTCATCGACCATACAGTAATGCTCATCCAGACCCAAATAAGCAAAGGATGAGGCTGTGCTCAAAACCCCTCGATTCGTGCGAGCCGGAAAAGCCTCATGCTTTAGAGTAGCGCTTCAACCACAAAAAAAAACCTACAGCTCATCAATCCAGAAGTAGCTCTTGGCCTACATGTGTGTACATGTGTGTACATCCCATATGAGGTGACTTGGCCTTATAAGACACGTTTCTACGTGACTTATCTCACATAGAAACCCACCATGCACAGTCTTCTTCACCACAGGAAAGAGTCAATTGTTTACCATGAGGCACATCAGCTCAATTCCGGTGTTTACTTGAGTGAAAGTGCAAAAGTATTAGTACCAAAAATAAAAGTACTCATTATGCAGAATGTCCCATTTCACAAGTTTTCAAATGAATAAAAGTGTTTTGAATATAGCAGATCTACAAACTCACAATGAGTCGCATTGCGATGCATTGTGAGCTTGTCGATAGGCTATTTTCAAATGGCTGATATGTAAATGTAGGGTTAATGTATGTTTTGTAATAATATTCAAAATCTTCAAAGTAACTAGTAACTAAAGTTTGAAAAAAATTGTAGTAGAGTAGAGTAATAGATTTTGATTTCTTTTGTTTGAAAATCGTTTTGGTTTATACACAAATAGTTGCAAACATAAACAGCATTTGTATTGAATGACAGCAGGGTGGACAGCAACTGTAGTTTAGCAAGAGATATTTAAATGAGAGGAATTATGTAGCATTAAAAAGGCATTTTGTCCTAAGAAGGCAGTGGGTGATCCAGCACTGGTTAGCTCCTATGTGTTCACATGCCTGACTCCACTGCAACTCCACTACTCTGCTACGAAGGGTTAACCAAGAAACCTCCATAACCTGGACATTTCACATGTGAGCTCAGAAACATTTCTACGCAGACCCCCATCTCAAAATATGTTGTTCCCTGGGACCCCCAGAAGCAAAGATTTGAGTTACAAATGTTTGCTTTAAAATATGTATATATATTTAATTCAAAGATTAGATTTTTTTTTCCTCACAATTAAAAAAAAAAAGCAGATCTACAAGCTCTCTGAGCTCTCGGCAATCAGACCTTGCATATCTGCTATTTTTGAGTAGCCAAATAAATCTAAAATGACAGAGATGTCTTAATGGATTAATGTGCAACATTGTTACACTCTCACTCAACAGTAAACAAACCAACATACAGTGTAAGTGTATACAGGGTCTGCACATTTATAAAGTGACAATTTAAGAACTTTTAAAGGGATATTTCACTTTAAAAAAAACGTTGGGTCATTTTATCGTCTACTCAGGCTTTTGTCAGCCCCCCAGACCATTTTTAAGTTGCTTGATTCAGTATTTATATATTTGACATACATTTTATCAGACAGGCCCCCTTCCTATACAAACCCATTGTAACTTCAAACTCCATTTTTAACATGTTAGATTCATCAGAAACACCCGTCCTTGGTTCTGGTGACTCACCCTGCCATCCTAATACGTGAGGGGGCCGTGTTCTTTCGATAACGTTTTTCATTTATTTTAAATATTTTTTTTGGAGAATGAAAAAAATGAAATACAATAAAAATATTAGATAAAATAAATGAAAAAACTATAGATACATTTGATAGAAATGTAAAACTATACATACATTCTATAGATACATTTGATAGATACACTTCCATATTCTGGGGGGAAATTTGACTTTGTGCCACGCTACGAGCTTGTAGAACTGCTATCTTTTTTTTTTATCGTTTGAGAAGATCAGAAAATGATTTTGATGCTTTTCACTGTTGTATGGACAGCAGTTGAAACACAGTCACTGATTGGCCCGGTCTTTTTCGGATTTCTCATACTCGCTCCCTATGGGCCGAAGTCCAGACTGATACCGTGGAGGAACGTGAGAGTGAATCCATGTTATCAGTCTGGCCAATGCCTAGATACCATGGACCCAGGATCCGCCCCCGGTTTTATGTCCTCAAAACCCTCATCATTTAGCAACAAGTTACATTCAATCATTATAGTTCTCTTAGATCATCCATGTCATATTACTTTTATTGACATTTCTCCATTAAAAGTCTTATTGATCATATACTTTTTATTAAACACATTTGATTTAAACACCTCGTGAATCAAGCACATTATCGATTAAACAGACACATATAAATCATTAATGTCCAGAAAGAGGTTGACATTCTAGATTAAAAATCAAAATAAAATCGAGTTTGTAGAAAAAGGAAAACATCTGATCCGGGGTCCACGCCTGACTCCTCAGTCCGTCTCAGTCTTGGTGTCTGAGGGCGTCGTGGTCGACAGCAGCTCTTCTGGTAGGGTGACGGTAATGGGGACCAGCCTCGCCCCTGCGGTGGTCTTGGGTGACGTGGCGGTCGACGCCAGCTCTGCCCGTGGGGCGACGGTAATGGGGACCACCCTCTCGTTGGACCCTGCGGGGTCCCTTTCACAGGGCGCCTGGATGCGGAGGAGACCCCCGTCCAGGGAGCAGGTGACGGAGTCGGGGCTGAGGCCGTCGGGGAGGTCGAATTCCTGACGGAACTCGTGGAGGCGGTACGAGCTGTGGCTGTCCACTTCCTGTTTCCTCTCGGAGCGACCGCTGACCCGCAGCTTCCTGCCCACCTGTCCAGAAGAAGGAAGTTGACAGTTTAGGACTCTGGTTTTCATACGTTTTATTTATTTCAAGGACCCCCAAAAAATCTGAGAGTGTACAAATGCAACCAAATGGATCCTTACAGGTCTCTTTTAAAGTTACAGACCTGACTTTGACAAACACTGCTTTAGGATGACGAGGTGAAACCTTGCAATAGTACTAGTACTACTAATACTTGTAATACTACGACAACTACTACTTCTACTACTACTCATTACATCTCCCATAATGCCTCGTAAGAGTATTGTTTTGCGTTACTTTTAACTGTGTTTATTGCACCAAAAAGGTGACAAAAACACAAATGTATGTAGGAAGATATCACATTCATATGAAGCAATTAAAGGAGATTGTGAACACTTGCGAGTTTTAACATGCTACATGGGGAGCAAGACTGTTCTTCAAGACTGTTCCCATACTTTACATACTGTATATACATGTCAAATGGACTTGAGTTACTGTTCTTGAACAGCTTTTCTTCAGTCTACACCAAATGTCTTTGACAACAATAGTCGATCTACCAGCTCACTGTACTGTAGATAGGCTATTGGCTAATGTTCCCCCCGGAATACGGATGCTTGTGGTTAATAATGAAACCCTGACCATGACTCCACCCACCTGTTTGACAGACAGCTCCTCGGGGGTGTAGTCCTTGGTGTTGAGTGTGAGCGCAAAGGCTCCGCCCTGGTCCTTGCTCATCTGGAATGTGATTGGCTTAAAGGAGGCGGTGGTGGTGGCGGACGGCGCCGATTGGTCGATCTCGTCCCAGATGCGTTGGTGCAGGCGCTCCATGTAGTCCATGTTCTGTTTCATTAGCTGGAAGTTACGCACCATCTCCTGTTCCAGCTGGTAGAACAGGGGGCGTGTCTCGGGCCAGAGGCTGCGGACGGGCCAGTGGAAATCCGTGAAGGGTGACATCAGCAGGCCGGGTGCAGGGCCGAGGAGGGCGGATGGCTGATGGTGGAAGGTGCTAAGCATTGTTTAGGTTGGCCTCCGGGCAGTTATAGCTCTACACTAGTTTAAACTTAGAACCTTAGCCTTAAAAACTATAGCTTTCCTCACGGTAGGGTTTCCTCAAAAAGTACTCTGCTCAAAGCTGATGATGTTTTTTTATAGTTGGCTTTAGAAGTTAGATGTCCTCTGGTTTAGTTGGCCTTCGCTCTGTCTTCCAGTCTTCCAGTCTTCTGCTGTCTGTCTCTCTCTCTCTTCGTTCTGTCTTCCCTCTGTGAACGTCCCGGCTTTTTATACCCTGATGGAAAGATCCAGTTACATTCCTGACAGGGTGTCGTGTCTGTGTGCATGTGTGTGTGTTGACTACCAACAGTGTCAGTCATATTCTAAAATTGTCCTATGAGGTTATCTCTCTCACTCTCTCTCTCTCTCTCTGACAACATTCAAAGGAGTGTGTGTGTGTGTGTGTGTGTGTGTGTGTGTGTGTGTGTGTGTGTGTGTGTGTGTGTGTGTGTGTGTGTGTGTGTGTGTGTGTGTGTGTGTGTGAGTGCGTGCGTGCGTGCGTGCGTGCGTGCGTGCGTGCGTGCGTGCGTGCGTGCGCGCGCGCGCGTGTGAAATTCCTAATAGAGACTTGCTTCCATTTTGAGCACAAAGGGTCTGTCACGGTTGACTCACAATCTCTAAAAACATATATGACAGTATCATTACTGGTAGTAGCAGTTAGCAGTAGAAGACTGTGTTGAACATCAGCGTTAATACCCAGTATTCTGTGTAAATGACAAATAAAACAACTTGAACTTAAGCTACAGTAACAGTACACCCAGCAATGTGTCCCACCCAGCAATGTTGTGTCTGTTTCAGTGGCGTTGTTTGACACAATGGTGAAGACCTGGCATTTCATCACCAAGGCACAACATGTGTGGGAAGGGTTGAGTCGTCTGTGCTCTGTTGTGAGCTTGTAGATCGGCTCTTTTCATATTTTTTTTGTGTGACACTCGCGTAGAACGATGTAGGACATACATTTAAGAAAAACTCTAATGAAAAATATGGAGATACTACAAGGTTGTGTGTATATATATATATATGTATTTCTTTTTTTGACACAATTAGAAAATGTGCCCAAAATAGAGCCAGTGTCGCTGTGGTTATAACATCCATGTTTATTAAATGGTCAAATTGTGATGTTATCAAACATGAATTTAAAACATGAATTTAAAACATACCAGACAGTCTACATTTCACAAAAGGAAATGCATGTACTGTGTTTAATTCAGTGTGAACGGAAGCAGGGATAAAACATGTGCCCACCCACCAACCATATGAATGGTTGGTGGGAATCAAAAGCCCCCCCCCCCAAACCCTGTAACCCTGCAAACCTTATGCAACTGTCATGCTGAATACCCTGTGTGTGTGTGTGTGTGTGTGTGTGTGTGTGTGTGTGTGTGTGTGTGTGTGTGTGTGTGTGTGTGTGTGTGTGTGTGTGTGTGTGTGTGTGTGTGTGTGTGTGTGCGTGTACGCGCCTGTGTGTGTTGGTATTCAGCCTAACAGTTACATAAGACTGCAGGGTTCTACAGTATATATGAACGGTTCATTTTGACAATCATCATTGTCTGGCAAAGTTACAAAAGAAAAGAAAAAAAGGCTGCACAAAACACCAGGACCAGTTCTGCAAAGTGTGACTGTATATATTTATACAGTATAATACAGGAGCAACCAAAGGGTATTTGCTTACAGGTGCCAATAGGAATAACCAAAACATAACATGAACAGCAATTGTGGTACTGGGTACAGTTTCTATAAACACACGTGTCAACCTTTTGACACAATTAAAGTGTTGTGTGCCCTGAGGACATGGGACGGCTACAGTCCTTTATTCGTTGTGGTTTTGTGTTATTATTTTTTGCAGTTGTCAACTTTTTGACACAATTAATCACTTCACTAAAAGGCACCATGGGATGGATGGAATTCACACTTAAAGGAGGACTTCACCCATTTTCAATTGGTCCTCACTAATATTTAAACTGTTTGTGTCATGAAGACATCCACACAGAACACAAATATGTGCCGATTAAGCGACAATTTTTCAAAAAGAGGTCGATTTTCAACCGTGACTAAAAGCATCAACCTGTATGACTGAAGCGTCACAAAATCAATAGTTTGATCTGAAATATTCACTGACACATTTTCAGATCCTTTATTCGCCATGCTGCTGGTGTGTAAGACTTTTAGGGCCCTATTTTCGCCGGTGCCTTACCCCATTATCCCTAAACGTCAACTGGCCGATCTACATCGACACGTTGTGAGCTTGTAGGTTGGCTTTGAACTATTTGAAAATGTTTTCAAAATAGTCAAAAATGGCAAAGAAGTTTAGGGATAATGGGTAAGGCGCTGGCCGAAAATAGGGCCCTTAGTCTGCTTCTCTCTGTCGGTGTACCTTTAGACAGACTTAAAGGTAGGATAAGTGATTTTTTCTTTTTTCTTTAAAGGTTAAAGTACTATATTCTGATAGTAATCATTGCTACAGAGTGTTTGTTCGGTCACAGGGGTCTCTCCAGCTCTTTAGTAAACAGAATATAGTACATTTTCAGGTAGGTGACAACATTTTAAGCCAATCAGGAGAGAGCACTGAAAATGCATTTTCTGTTTAATAAAGAGCTGGAGAGACATGGGAGGCTCCTTATATGGACAGGACACTCTATAGTAACGAGCACTATCAGAACATAGACCCATTTTGCAATTATTTGAATAATTGCAAATCACTTACCCTACCTTTAAGCGTGGGCGGAAAAAATGGATGCCCTCAAAAACTTGACATTGGAGGACTCGTGTCCGTCGATCTGATACACTGTGTGTTGGATAAACTCCCAGGTGGGGAGACACTGCTTGGGGTATTTGATGTCCAACACAAAGAAAGCCTTAAAGCACAGATCCACAGCCCCCAGCAACGTGTCCGCCTCAATGGCCTTGTCCGACACGACGGTAAAGGCCTGGCGCGTCGCCACTTCATCGCCGAGGCACAAGACGTGCGGGAAGGGTTGAGCGGTCGCCGCTCGCCGTAGGTACTCTGCCATGTTGGTCCCCACCTGTTGATTTACACATCAGCTAGTTAGATGTTAACTAACTGATGTTGTGGGGGTCCCCACAAGATTTTTTTTGGGGGGGGGGGTCCCCAGATGACCTCTCTAATACAAAAAATAAACAAAAAATGAAATGACAAAAGACCATTACTGCATCAAATGTGATAAACAAACTTTACTATAAAAACTGGTCAAACATTGGCCAAATATTCAAATAACATAAGAAAGAGGCAACATTTGGAAAATTGCCGATCTACAAGCTTTTGTAGATGCTGTTGTGAGCTTGTAGATCTGGCTATTTTCACAATATTTATCTGTTTTGGGGGGTCCCCAGTTAAAATATGCTTCTTTTTGGGGGGTCCCCAGTTCAAATATGCTTCTTTTGGGGGGTCGCGGCCTGAAAAGGTTGAGAACCACTGCCCTAGGGGTTAGTGCAATTTAACTGACATTTGCATTATGCGGCTTATTTTGTGGAAGTGTTTTTTTTAGCTGCCTGTATGCCATGAATATCTAATAGTAAAGACACAGCGTTGGCCCTTTTTTTGTTGGTGGAGTGCTCTGGGCGCTTCAAAGCAGAAAATAGTTCCAACTTATGGAGAGATAATGTCACGTTTGACCCTCCTGGCTGTGTCTGACAACCTGTTCATTTACCACCTGACTTTGACCTGAATCGTTGACACAACCAATGAGAAGTCCATGTGTTCCATTTGTACTAATAACAGAGATGACAGGACGTTTGACCAGAGCAACGGTTGAGTTGATGTAGGCTCGAACGTTTGCGGAGGTCCATAAACACTCTGGACGTGATATCCAAAGCGCTCCTCTGCACATAAAACGCTTTCTGTAGACACGACCCCTGTAAGAGCCAAATTAGTAACCGTATTTAATTCAAATTGTTTCGTATTGTAATAGTGTCTTGTGTGTTTGGGTTTAACCCATTACAACCTGAAGCCGATTCTACAAATGTCTTCAAATTCCATGTCAAGGAGATTTGAGTTACAAATGTTTGCTTTCAATATATACAGTATATATTCAAAGATTTGCACACATTTTCTCGATTTTTCAAAAATAGCAGATCTACAAGCTCATAGCGCGGCACTCGGTGCCGCGCTATGAGCTTGTAGATCTGCTATTTTTGAATAGCCAAAGTGTAAAATAATGCTTTTTAGCTCAAATCAAAAAGTGACAGAGATGCGTTCCAGGTCTCAATGGGTTAATGCATGTAAATAGCTTACCCTTGTTTAGGTAGTACTGTCTACAGTAATTTGGTAAAGAGCGCCCCCTGAAGCTGATGCAGATATTATGCTGGGAAGCTGTCACGGGTGAAATTATTCAGTGATTTAACGAGAGGGAAAGTGAAAGGACGCTAACAGTTTTTGACCGAATTTGCGGGTGTTTGATGTCAAATAACCTGTTATTGGAACAGAAGACAAACTGACAAAAGGACTACATATTTTTTGTCTCTTTTTTGTGTGTACATTTTGTGCTGAGCTGGGATATTCAGTAAAGCCAAGCGTCATCCCTGCCTCCGTGGTCCAGTTTCTATTCAAATGGATGTGCGAATACAGTAAACCCCACCTGTATATACAGTACGTGTCATAAAAGCCTACACCAAGCTAGTGAAAGTGGCAAACCGAATTGGGAAAATTATGCCACTATAACTCCTTAAAAAAAAAAGAAGATCTATGGAAATTAGTTAAATAGGATGCATTGCATTCTATTATCTATTACAAAACATGAATTACATATTATGCACTTTTACATTTTGTTACATTTGCACTTATTTTTCCTTCTCTATTCTCTTCTCTATAGACCAATTATTTGTTTACCAACATTGAGACTGGATGCACAGGTGATTGTTTCATGCAATCAATTCTCAACCTGTTGTTTCGGGGTGCGCTGCTTTCAGCACACCCCAACCCCCTCTTGTGTGTTGGCTAGTGCTGCGCGCCCTAGCGAGACCTGACAGAATGGGTTTGACGCTTGCGCAGTATGACGCTGGCAACCAGTGTGACGTCGTCTGTTAAGGGGTCTATTGTGATGCCCCCACTCCCTTATATGGAGTGTTATGGGAGTGTCTGCTCTGCTCATACTGATCTTCCTAGATGAACAGGGTGGGGCAGTCTACATACCTGCTAATGGCTCATTGGAGAGCACCTGGGCCCGGTGCCTCCAGGAGTCTATAAAAAGCCCTGCTCATGCCATTCGGAAGTGAAATCCAGAGGAGACAGACCTACTGTCTCCACCAGCCCTACTCTGTTCTCCATGGCCCTGTTATATTATGTTTGACTTTACTTTCCATCCACACACCCTGCACTACACCACGCTCCACTCATGCACACCACTGACTTAGTGACTCCCCACCTCGTTGGATCCTTAGATTTACCAGTGGTGTAAAGTAACTAAGTACATTTACTCAAGTACTGTACTTAAGTACAATTTTGAGGAATTTCAATTTTAAATACTTTTACTTCTACTCCACTACATCTCAGCGGCAAATATTGTACTTTTACTCCACTACAATTATTTGAAAACTTGAGTTACTAGTTACTTTGCAGATATAAATGATTATATTATAAAACATACATTAACCACTTTTGCCCTATTTTATACCTAGGCTATTTGAAAATAGCCGATCTACAAGCTCACAACGCGTCGCATCGCGGCGTGTTGTGAGCTTGTAGATTTTCAAACATTTTAGTACTTTTACTTTTGGTACTTCAAGTAGATTTTGATGGCAATACTTTTGTACTTTTACTCAAGTAACATTTTGAACACAGGCCTTTTACTTGTAACAGAGTACTTTTACATAGAGGAATTGATACTTAACTTAAGTAAAGAATGGCAGTACTTTTTCCACCACTGAGATTTACCCAGTTCTATCATGTCTCTTTACTTTCAGTATATGCCCTAGTTGCCTTTTTTAGAGTTTATTATTTAATAAACATACTTTGTTACACTTTACGTT
Organism: Gymnoscopelus microlampas; assembly: GCF_963454915.1. Taxonomy (NCBI): domain Eukaryota; kingdom Metazoa; phylum Chordata; class Actinopteri; order Myctophiformes; family Myctophidae; genus Gymnoscopelus; species Gymnoscopelus microlampas. Next base: position 42,106,951 of record NC_139957.1, read on the forward strand.
GGTCTCCCTCCACCATTATTTGTCGTGGCAAGAGTCAGCCATGACACTATCTTTTAACTGCATTGATGAACCTGCACAGTTAGGCATTTCACCCACCTTATTAGTAATGTGATAATGTGACAATAAAGATTGATTCTGATTCTTATTCTAATATTTAAACCAGGGGTCTTCAACGTTGTCAGGCCAAGGTAGCTAGCTGAGAGAGAGATGAAACAGGGACCCTACTCTATGTTGTATAAAATTGTTTCAGATTATACTTTTTTTGTTTACTTGGTCTGCTCTTTTTCCCCTCTATATCTATTACCTCTTTGCCAAAAATAGCAGATCTACAAGCTCACAACGCCTCGCAGCGCAAGGCGTTGTGAGCTTGTAGATCTGCTATTTTTGGCTAAAGTTCTCCTCAGAAAAGGGATGCTAGGGTTCAAGAGGTTAAGGTAAAAAGAAAAATCATATCACACAAATATTTGGCGGACCCCCTGTAGTAACTCTGAGGACCCCCTAGGGGTCCCGGACCCCCTGTTGAAGACCTCCTGATTTAAACACAATGTACACACACACACACACACGCGCGCGCACACGTCCACCATTACTGAAGTAGAAAAAGTCAAGTAAAACGTACAGGTTGGATGTCAATGAAGGACCTGCGGGACTCCTCTATGGTGGGTCTGAAGATCTTTCCTTCGCTCTTATAGATGGGTGGAGGAAGTAGAGTCGGCAGGACTTTCAAAGCTCTGTCTAAACAACATGAGCATAATACATAATGGTGTGTTTAACATGTAAAACGCCTGTTCATATGAGAGGTTTGCTGAATATATTCATCGCAGTCATAGGCGATTTTTGGGGGGTAAAGGAAATATATTATGTATATACAGTATATATATATATATATATATATATATATATATATGCAGATATATATGTGACATATTCGGAATTGTCCGCCTATGTGGGCATAATATAAGCTACATATGAGACAGCCAATAGAGTCAGCCAATCACAGTACAGCGAAGGGTGTACTAATGAGGTGTCCCAACCCCACTTATAGGGGCGGCTACACCGCCCAAAAAAAAAAAAAATTGTCCAGCCCCCTATGATTTCAGTCGATTATAAATGTCTGATGAAGTTTACCTGGTGTCACGTCGTCCAGCACCAGGGGCAGTTTTCCCTCTCGCTGGGCAAATGCAAGTACTCTGTCGCTCATGGACGGCCAGTTCTCCAACAGTCTCCCCACTGCCTTGGGATGAAGCTGCTGAAAGTCTTGTGAGATCTGATACATTTTAGAAAACGCATGGAAAACAAATGTAACTCGAACGAGCAGTGTCTGAAGAAATGACACGAGCTTCCGGGAGGCACCTGTTAGGGAAAAGGTTTAGGGGACAATTTGACAGATCCATTCTTTTAAATCAGTGGTTCTCAACCAGTGGTCCGGGGACCACCGATGGTCCTTGATGGGGTTCCAGGTGGTCCCCAACTAAATGATGGAGAGTTGGTAACCAAATGGACCCTTATAGATCTTTAACTCTTGAGAGCGGAAAATGAAACCAAATGGACCCTTACGGGTCCATTTGGTTTCATTTGACTCTCTCAAGAGTAAAACATCTGCATTACTTAATTAACAAAAAGTCTACACAATTATAGTGAATGTAGAAGAATTGCTATTGTGATCAACGTTTGCCTGTTATCTCTCCTATTGGTACCAACATCAATACAACATGGATGTAATTGTGGACAAAATCTTATCCAACGATAACAAAATATTCTAAGTCTTGGGTCTGAGAGGCTAAATCTCATCAAACGGTGGTTCCGTGGCTCAAATGCCCAATAAATAATGGACCTTGACATGAAAAGGGTTGAAAACCACTGTTTTAGAATGATAATACTAGCATTGACCAGGCAGTCAGTTCAACAGGTAAATGATTTAAGTTAGTCAGAGTCTGGGATTGTCAACCCTTGTCCTAATGTGATCTAGTGCCTATGACTGAATCACAGACATGCTGATACACAGTGCAACAGTAGTCTGTCTCATGTTATGTTGCTCAACCACATGCACCGTAGCGTTCCTACTCCGGCCATGTCATCATAACAGGCAAATAGTATGCAAAAACAGGTGAATATTCAGTGAAAATAGCTGACAAAATCACAATGTGTTGTGATGCTGTGACGCATCGTGACCTTGTGGATTGGCAATTTCTGTGAAGAGATTTGGTAAAAGAAAAGGAGGGGAACATGAATAGACCCCTGTGGGACCCCAGTCAGCGAAATATATAGGGTTTAAGCACGCTGGACAAGACCTAGTCGGTTGACTGTCTAAACGGAAGTACCGGAATTTGGCGGAAGTACCGCCCAAAGAAAATTACGTTGACGAATCTGTTTACATTCTCGGTGAATGAAAGAAGTGCTGTGATTGGTCGAAAAATATTGTTACCGGGGGAAATACGTACGACGGAAGTCCCGCCCCCTATAGACACTCTCTGCATTAGGTCGTGACCAGGCTTTTCTCTTCGCAGATGAGTAAGGCTGGGAACAAGGCTAGGGTTTAAGTGTGTAAACATACAAGCAAACTTGTAGTGCACTGCAGAGCATCAGTCATTAAAATATTCAAAACCACAATAGCAAAATCTTTACCATGACAGGATCGTCGACAAGCCTGGGGAACTCGTTCAGGATTTGCGGGAGGCTTTTGGGTCCGTCGCTGCGAATCCACTTGCCTCTGTACACAGCCGTTTCCTTCATGTAGGCTTCGACTTGAGACACTGGACGCTTATGGACCTTCAACCAGTCAACCATCTCTTGAAATCTGGCAGGAGCCAGAGAAGATTCTGTTGTAGCTTGATAAAGAGCGGGAGTGAAGCTACCATTGCCTGCACAGAGAACCAGGGTTATGGTTGTTTTTAACCCATTAAGATCGGGAACGCATCTGTGTAGTTGTTTTGATTTCTTTGACTATTCAAAAATAGAAGATCTACAAGCTCATAGCGCGGCACTCGGTACCGCACTACGAGCTTGTATATCTGCTATTTTTGAAAAGTCATGAAAATGAGTGCAAATCTTTGAATATATATTTTTTAAAGCGAACATTTGTAACTCAAATCTTTGCCTCTGCTTCTAAATCCTAACAGTTTTTTTTTGTTTACGTATGTTGCTATATATGTCAGTGGTTCTCAAACTGTATAAATGGAACCAAATCAGAGTTGAAGGTGCATCAAAGTCATTATGTATTTACTTATTTCATGTATTTGTTAACATAAGTGTTAATCAAAGTTTAAGAACAATTAGGACACCTAAAAGCATGAAAGCTATAGCCTATTAAATGTCCCAACCCATGACTGGCAAAATTTGAGAGACAATTACACTACTGGTGCACCGCAAGGAGGCGAACACACGGATAAACGACACGTTGGTACTTATTTAAGTGATATTTCTTGATTAAAACAAAACGTTTTTTTTTTTTGTTAAAATGTTAAAGCACTATATTCTGTTAGTAATCATTGCTACAGAGTGCTTGTTCAGTAACAGGGGACTCCCATGTCTCTGCAGTACCCATAGACGGGTTTCCTGTTAGTAAACATGAGAGGAATATGACCGCGCAGAGGAGGGGGAAGCCTATGGGTGCGTTTGGAAATTACGCACCGGAGCACACTCGCCTATTAGTTTGTATTGGCCAGTGCGCTCACTGCCGCTCAGGGCTGTATTTTCGAACGCGCCTTTCACCCGGGCATGCGCAGATTGCGCATTCTGCTCTGTGATGACGTCGCACGGAAATCCGTCTATTTATCAGCTTCAATTTCATACTAGTGTTCCAGTTCCAATTTTGTCTGCTCTTTTCTTTGTGTCATCACTTCTAATTTCACTTGTTTAATCTGTATCCTGTGTGAGCTCTCTCTCCTGATTGGATAACATTGGTATCCCGACCTGAAAATGCATTTTCTGTTTAAAATAAAATAGATGGAGAGACAGAGAGACCCCCGTTACTGTATTTATGTGTTGATATTTCAACTGTTTGGTTGCTACTATATATGTCTATGAAGTATGAATTGAATACCAAGGACCTCAATGGAAACAAGACCTCAAGGACTTTTTTGGACGGACCTTTTAGACAAAGTATTTTAAATGTAATTGTGCTGTTTTAAATTATTTTGCCTAATAAAATATTAAATCAATCAATCAAAAACATACACTCTGTAGCAGTGTTCATTTTGACAGCAAATTTTGATTTAGTCTTAGTCTTTTGAATAACACACCATTTAGTCTTAGTCCCATTTTAGTCTTCTGAAACTGTTTAGCCTTAGTCTTAGTCGACTAAATATCAAAACCTTAGTCTTTTAGTCTTAGTCGACAAAATTAACACTGCTCTGTAGCTTGATTGATTGATAAAGAATAAAGAATAATAATCAATAATCTAAACATGCAATGTATAGTAAGGTCCTCTTTTTTTACAAAGCGGGTTTCAATTATTTCCCAAAACCTTTGGAAATGTGATATCAGACTAACGAAAAGAGTCAATGGAATGTAACTTCAGATTGTGACCTGATGTTGTAGAGAGGCTCTGGTCCGTCTGTTGTTCTTGTCGTTTCCGGTTTCTCAGACGCTTCCTGGCGTTCCTCAAGCGCTCCTCCAGGAATCCCGTGGCAGGTTTGCGTTTCCCACTAGCGGTGTACCACGCTCCCTGTTTCAACATTACATTAAATTCATCTTACACTGGCCTGGATATACAGTGCCGTTCGCAACAAGCACCATAACTAGAACAATAACTATAAATATGGTGTTTAAAAAAATCGTTCTAACTTAAAGCGGCACTATGTAACTTTTTTTTGTACGTTAATACAATATATATATAACTTATACGATTGGGGTGGTTGTATTCTGCCTCCCTGCTCTTTTATTGAGACCGTGTCAAAGGCCATGTCTCACCTAGACACAGGATCTGACAATTTATCCCCTGAGCAAGAAGGCAGGCTCTATTAGCTTAATGGTAAAACAAAATGTCAGCACTTGCTTAGGAAACCAGGTTCAAATCCGGGGCAGAAGAGGATGAAGTTACATAGTGCAGCTTTAAGTGGAAGGCAGAGTGCACACCAGTAAGACTCCCTAATCGGGAGATAAGCGACCGTAGGTCACATGTATACAGAAGAGGGCTGTAACGGCGATTGGTTCCTAGTTGTGTGGGCAATGTATAGTTTTGTTTGGTGGTCTAAGAAATGTGGTGGCAGGCATGTTGATGACATGAGTGTACACATACTGTGTAGTGTGTAGCAATTTGCGTGTTTTTAGGGGCAAAACTGTAGGAGTAGTGGGCAAAAATGTGTTGTGAAAAGCGGCCTGAAGGTGGCGCTAGAAGAGGGCCATGTGAGAAATTAGGGGTGGGGTGTCCGCGTTGCCTTGGCGGACGAATAGGTACCGGCCGCGGCTCTCCCGGACGCTCCTAGCCCGAGTTACGGCATTTTATGTGAGCTGCAGTGGCAGGGGGTCCTCCACTGGGGGCGCCACCACTTTTGCATCCGTTCTGGAGCACCAGGAGTGGGTGGTCCCCGGGAATGCCCCGTGAGCAGCCCCGTTGGGGTGGTCATTTGGTAAGTTGTCCACATGTGCTCATTTTTTACACTTGGGGGTCCCCGAGGCAGCCGGGGGTCCCTGGAGGTCCGGGGGTCCTTGGAGGGTGTAGTTTGGCAGGTAAGGAGTGTGTGTGCAAAATCTGGCATGGATCGGGGCAACGGGTGCGGAGATATGAGCAGGGCAAAAGTGTGACGGGACGTGTGTGACGGAGGGACGGACGGACACCTGGAGCAGGTTTCTATAGTAAATGCGACCTACGGTCGCAACAACTACTTATTTTGTGTGCATCTGGATTAAATGACATTGCCAGTGCTTCATCCATAAAATGAATTAACTTACGTAGCCAGTGCCTGTATCGTCCATAAGACAAGGGAATTCACACACCAACGCCAGGGCAAGGGCTTTCTTGGTTTCTGAGGGTGGCCTGTTAAAAGTACAGTTGATGAAGTTTGTCAAAGAAGGACCGACATGAGGAATGTACTGTAACAATGTAACCATGCATCATCATCATGTGACAGTAATCATCCATATAAATGTGTGACTAATACAAATCGAAATCGCTGAATTGAAAAATGTATGGAGAAGAGATGCAGTTCTGAGTTCTCTTGTTCACTGCACAGTGCACACGCCCTTTGTCTTTCTTTCTTTATTTTTTTATTTTTTTTTTTTACTGTTTTCAAAAAAGAATGTATCCCCCGATTTTTGTAACACCCGGTGCCAATTTCCTAAGTGATCCTGCATTATTTGCCAGTGAATAAATGCTACTGTTAGAGATGCATTTTCAGTCATAATTTGAAAATGTTACTTACAAGTTACTTTGCCGATTTAGATTATTAATACTAAACACACTTCAACCACTTAAGCCCTACTGTACTGTATGTTACACTTTGGCATTTTGAAAATCGGCTATTTTTGAATAGCCTAAGAAATCTTAAAATGACACAGATGCTTTCCCGGTCTCAATGGGTTAACACATTGTGTGCCAGAGGTTTATTAAAACCTATCTTCCATCCACTTACATTGATACGTTTCATGCTGTAGAAGCCCCGACGCGGAAGTGCACTAAACAAAGCGTGCGTGCGAGACGGCGGAGGGTCCCGACTAACGCCTGGAACAATAATATTTCTAACGTGATCCTCCATTGCAGAGTGATCGCCGATTGTAAACGGCTCACTTCCACCATGTTAAAAAGAAATGGAGATATTAAGCTTTTAGTCGAGGAGTTAACATTGGAGCGGCCGATTTTTGACATGGATCCACACCCGGCCTCTCCTTCTCAGAGACTCCTTGGATGATCCCAAGGTTTAATTAGAGCGCCCCACGTAGGCCCCACGTATTTAAAAAAAAAAGGGCCAAAAACGGTCCGGCCCGTTTATGGCACATGACGCATGGATTCTCAAAAACGGTCCGGACCGTTTATGGCACTCAATGTGTTAAGCAAGAAATGTGAGTAGTTCTTTCCGCCTCAGCTCATATGCAGCTCACTCACGTTTGTCCAATGTTGTCCAGCAGGTGAGACACTAGGAGTCTGACCAGTTGCTTTCTCTGCTTGGTAGTGATAGACCGCTCTCCATCCAGGCTCTGCACTATGGATCTGCCCTCATAAGTGGCTTCCAAAATCTGGCGAATTGCCTATATATATATAGAAAAAAAAAAAATAGTACAAATGGCAATTCCTTGCTGTCAGGCAGAAACATCGGATCTCCACATTTTAATTTTATATTTTCGTAAATTAACGCCCTACTTCATCATACTATAGTGTCACACAAAAATTGCAGATCTACAAGCACTCTACACTCGACAGCAACTAATTAGAAATACAAATACATGCGAAATTAACTATAATCGCTGAATAAATTAAAATATTACATTTTCATTAGGATTGCATTTTTCATGCATGATGTTTTCATAGACAGTCAGGACTTACAAATGACGAATGAAATTGCAGAGTTTGCAGAGGATTTGCCGCGATGGATTGATCCGCCATCTCCACTGCTTCCATGTAGTGTGCATGACCCTCTGCAGAACTGGGTGGGTGGGTGGGAATGGCAACCTATACGAAGAACCATAGTAAGGAAGGACTCCAAGTATTTTCACACTTAAAGCATACACATAATGATAGGCTAGTACAGTGGTTCCCAAACTGGGGGTCGGCTCAGGACCCCCAAATTATTTTGGGGGGTTCCCAGATGATTAACTTAATTAATGTGCAAGATTGTTTTCTGGCTCTCTAGCAGTGATTCTCAACCATTTTAATTTCAAGTACCCCCCAGTTTGACATGCATTAGGCTACAGACCCCCATTTAATGGCATTTCTATCCCTGGGACGCCATTTTATATTGTAAAATCGATATTAATTTAACTCAGAGTGTACAAATGGAACCAAATGATTTGGTTCACTCTCAGAGTTACAGACCCATTTGTACACTCTCAGAGTTACAGACCCATTTAAGGGTCCATTTGGTTCCTATCCACCATTTAGCTGGGGACCCCCTGGAACCCCCTCAAGTACCCCTGGGGGTCCCCGGACCCCCAGGGGGAACCAATGCCATAGACCACCTAAAAATAATGATGTTATGTGGACATAAAGAAACCCTGGGATGCTATGGCCTCTGTGCGTAACTGTAGTCCCATGTAATGGGATGGCTTTACTGATACCCGTTTCCTGTTGCGGTTCATTTTTATGTGTCCGTATGATGTTGTGTTTTCTGTGGAATTTAGCCTTTAAGCGTTTGGCTTTCCCAATGTAACAGTCTTCTAGAGACTATCGTAACTGTCAGGTGGAAACCTTGTATGTCCATGCATCTGTGTCACTTTTTCATTTGAGCTAAAAAGCATTATTTCACACTTTTGGCTATTCAAAAATAGCAGATCTTGTAGATCTGCTATTTTTGAAAAATCATGAAAATATGTGCAAATCTTTGAATAGAATAGATTAACTAACATCTTTGCTTCTGGGGGTCCCTGGTACAAAATACATATCATTTTGGGGGTCCTTGACATGAATAAGTTTGAAAACCTTCAAAGAAATAGAAACATACGTTTTTCAGAAAACAAGACAGCTGGGCACACTGTCAACTGGGCACACAGTCAAGTGGGCACACAAGACAGCTGGGCACTCTGCTTTGATGTGCCCCCCCCCCCCTTTCTATGAAATCCAGAGATTAGTGAACCCCTGCTGTGAATTGTCTGCTCCTGAGTTCCTGAGCAGACACTCCTGAGTTCCCCCCCTCAGACAGCGTCAGCAGTACTCACCCAGGCCTAGTGTGCGCTTTACACATACTGTAAGTTCAGATTCAAATTAATTGTTTTCCATCTATTTCGCCACACAAGCATATTGTGTTGGATAAATACATCCAGCATTATGTAGGCTTCTCATTAATATCCAATGTTGCTGGTTGCCATGGGATCTATAATATTCAAAACAAGGGGAAATGATCACTTCCAGCTATTCCAAAAGGTCCAAATACCTTTAAACCCCTCCTAAAAAAAACAATAAACACAACAACAACAAGGTCACGGTACAACAATGGTTTATTTGCCAAAATAGTAGTGTGGTCAAAAGTACACTATAGTTTCAAAGTAAAAAAAAAGGTTAAAACATAGCTAAAGTATACTATAAATGATTGATAAAAATGCAGCACCCTACCTAAAATATGAAATGAAAGAAAATTTAGGATAAGTAGCATAATGTAATGTTACAAAAGTAGATGAAAAACAGTAGCCTGTTAAAAATAATCCACTGAAAAATATCTTACTCAGAAATGGAATGATACAAAAAAAATAGAATACTGTTCAAAAAACAACAATAAAAAATAGTGCACTGTTAAAAAAATACAGGGGAAAAATAGCCTCTGCTACTGTTCAAAATACAGGGAATAATAGGCGAAAAGAAAATGCTGAACCAAAAGCTATGATAGAGAAAACATAACTTGAACAGTGCAGTTGATCCCAAAAATATGGTTTGTCTACACATTATACACACACAAAATCACTAGTTAATTTGTGACTGTGGTCAATTGTGCCTTCAACGAAGGCCTCCCCAACTTGCTTAACTGTGGCTCTGCAAGCTGTACCTTTCTGGCCACGCACACGTACAGAGCAACGCCACACGGTGTATGCAGCATTCTTCCGCAAGCTTTTCTTGGTGTAGGTGTAGCCACGGTTGTCAACCAAAAGCTGCCCGCCACGCTGTGTGCCACCCGGGATAATGCTGTAAGAAACTGCATCTGCCTCTTCGGTGACACTCTCATCTGACTCTTCGCTATCACTTGCATCTATTTGCAGTGTTGGCATTTCAAACTGGAGAAACAAACAAAAGCAATTGTCAAGGCACTTTGCTGTGTGACACCGCTGCATTTTACCATGTTTTCATGTCAATGGGGAAATTCATACTTTTAGGTAGAAACTCCGTTCCAACTAAAAAACGTTCGGCCTATGTAGGACATCTCGGTAAGGTGCTAATGGGGCAGTGGGGGGTGGCGCACGCACACACACACACACACACACACACACACACACACACACACACACACACACACACACACACACACACACACACACACACACACACACACACACACACACACACACACACACACACACACAGTCACATTTGCCATTGTTGATGTTTTTGTAAAAAGAAATAATTACAAGGTAGTTTTTTTCTTTTTTTCTTACAGGGGAAAACCACTCATGTTCAACATTTTACTATGTCATTAATATACCTTTAAGTTGTTGAGTGGAAATTATAAAAATGCTCCTGCTTTTCTGTTGGCCAGAACTGGAAGTCTAGAACACACACACACACACACACACACACACACACACACACACACACACACACACACACACACACACACACACACACACACACACACACACACACACACACACACACACACACACACACACACACACACACACACACACACACACAAGGGAGAGGCAATACACAGCTCACAACAAATGGATGAGGATGCTGTCAGAACTGCAAGGACACACTGCAATACACTATCTCAGTAACAGACATTACACAATGTCTCCCACCGTCTCTCTCTCACAGTGGGGGGGCGGGGGGTACTTAAATATCAAAGACACACAAAAATCCTTGGTAGTCATACGGTGTGCCCAGATGTCCATGTGCCCAGTCATCTCGTGTGCCCAGATGTCCGTGTGCCCATATGTCCATGTGCCCATTCATCTCGTGTGCCCAGATGTCCGTATGCCCACTTATCCGGTGTGCCCAGTTGTCTAGAAACTCGTGTGCCCAGATGTCCAGTGTGCCCACCTGACCGGTAATACCTGACCGGTATTTTTGAAAAATCATGAAAATATGTGCAAATCTTTGAATAGATATATATATATTCTTTTAAAGCAAACATTAACTCAAATCTTTGCTTCTGGGGGTCCCTGGTACAAAATATTTTGAGATGGGGGCCCGCGACCAAATACATATCATTTTGGGGGTCCTTGACATGAATAAGTTTGAAAACCTTCAAAGATATAGAAACATATGTTTTTCAGAAAACCGTTTAGAAGACATTTTGCAGAATCGGAACCTCAGGCCTCAATGGGTTAAGCACTTTCACTTCAAAATATCTTTTTAAATTCCACAAATAGCAACAACACGTTAAGTTGAGTATTAATGTACGAGAAAAAAAAAAACATAACAGTTGTAATGTGGAGATACAAGGATTGGCATTGCATTCCAACAACTGCAGAGAGCAGCCAGGCTGCCAGACATATTCTGCATTGCTGGGGCGTTCTTCAGCAGCTGCTGGGGGGGGGGGGGGGTATATTTATCAACCCACAATGTGATGAGGATATTTGACATTGTTGTACAGTTATTTCATGTTCTCTCTATTTATTAATCAGGCCATGCATATGAAAATGTGTTTTGTGAATGGTGAATGCTAAACCTAATAATTAGTCATTCACTTCCCCCATTCATTCACCGGAATGATGATGAAATGTTGAATCTGACCTGAAATTCTCAGCCATTTCTCTGGAGCTGACAATTCACTTTTGTACCACCAGAGGGAGTACTACTTCACATTTTCAACAGGGATTTAAACAAAATGAAGATAGATTAAAAAAAAAGGCAACTAATAGCGTGTTACTTCTCAGTTTATTTCAAGTGACACATACTGTATAAGCAAACATTGTCAGCAGAATCTCTGCATGTAAAATGAAAAACAGTATTCAGCATTATTAAAAAACAACCTTAAAATTAAACATTAACCATTGCTCACATGCTTCCCTTTGCTAGCAAAGGAGAAACTGGCTGATATGGGAATGCAAAAAAAAAAAAAACATTTACGTTTTATATTAACAATATTTTAAGTTCAAAATAATTTGCCGCCTCACATGAATCTCTCTTTTCAACTGTTGCACCTGTCACATTGTTGCCTAATTCTATGAACGACATGACGGGATGGGAGATAGATATATAGAACTTGGGGGGTTGGGGGGGGGGAGGGGTGCTTGGATGGCCCAATGGTAAAGTGCCCGCCCACCACCGCGGACTTCCGGCTTTGTCGAGCGTCTATAGTATACGAACACAACTGGCCCGTGTTTCGGGGGAGGGAAGCCGGGGCAGGGAGGAGGGTGATATTTGTCATTATACGTACACTCCAACGGGCTGGGGGTGATGGCACCAGTGTTGCCAGATTCTGTGAGAGAAACAAGCAACCAGGTCTAGGAAAACCAGCCCAAAAGAAGCGACTATGGGGCCACATGAGCACTTTAACATATACATCAGCAGATCTACAAGCTCATGACGCGTCGCGATGCGACGCGTGGTGAGCTTGTAGATCGGCTATTTTCAAATAAAATCTTGCGGGGAAATTAGAATAAGCAGATCTGGCAACCCCGGGTGGCACCTGTCAGTATAGGGAGTGTTGCGCGGGAGGAGGAGTAGGGCGAAGGCTTTACGTCCTCCCGGTGGGGGCTCCTAAACTGGCAGGTGAGCCAGTAGGACACGACAGCGGTGACAACACACAGGAATCCGCGTGGGGACGAATACATTGGCATGAGGCCTAAACTGGGCAGTGCTCCGAGTGCTGGGATGGGAGAATTCCATCTCCAACATGGCAACAAGGCACAGCATGAAAGGCACGATGGCGTCATAGTAATTCTGTAACACGTTTGTTGTGGCCGTGCATGTTAGCACCATTAACATTTAGCACCATTAGACACCTTGAGGTGCAGTGGTGTGCACAGACATTTTGAGGGGCAGGTGCTCAAGTAAATTATACTTTTTTTTGTTTACTTGGTTTGCTCTTTTTCCCCCTCTACACCTATACCTCTTTGCCAAAAATAGCCGATCTACAAGCCCACAACGCCTCGCAGCGCGAGGCGTTGTGGGCTTGTAGATCTGCTATTTTTTGGCTAAAGTTCTCCTCAGAAAAGGGATGCCAGGTTTCGAGTGGTTATGGTAAAAAGAAAAATCATATCACATAAAGATTTGGCGGACCCGCTGTAGTAACTCTGAGGACCCCCTAGGGGTCCTGGAGCCCCTGTTGAAGACCCCTGCTGTAAACTGAAGAGAAAAAAAACTTTTTTATTTCTTTTTTTCAAAAGGGCACTTCTGGTCAAGAGGGCAAAGGGCAGGTGCTCTAGCACCACCTAGAGTCTATCTGTGCACGTCCCTGCACTCGTTCATCCCCTGGGTTGCGGAAGTAATTTCTCTATGGAGAATAACATTGGGTCATCTTAGAATCGTCTCATATAAGAATTGTGGTCCAAAAATAAACAAACTGTCCCGGCAATATTGTCAGGGAGGTGTCGCTGTATCGTTTATGATAGTCAGTCACTCATATTTGATAAAGTCTATTTCTGGCGAAAATGTAACTAATTTGGCCGCAGTAACATCAGCGTTTTCTCACCGTCAGTTGATGCTTCATATCCATATGAGTCAAACCGCCGGGGGCATTTGTTTATCTTTGGAACACAGTTCTTATTTGACGCGATATTAAACAAATCTATGGGAATTCTGAATGGGGGAAATAAACCGCAACCCAGGTAGGATGAGTAAATTACGTCAGACTTCGGTGCTCTATGTTAATGTCTTTTGTTTTGTCGTTTCTTTTTTTCATTTTTTTTATGCCAATGTTTTTACTCTTGCACTTTGAGATTTGATTGAAATGCGTTAATTAAAATGGACTGTTATTATTACACTGTGTGAGATTGGACTGAGGACGGTTGTTCTACAGATAAATAATAGTCATTAATATTATATTATATATAAAAACAACTAAAAACAAAGGGTCCCCTGCCATGTAATGAAACGGATCAGCCCCCAATGTGTATTGTGCGCTGAGGTTCTGACACATGAAAGCTGAACGGCAGTTAAAATAAAGAGGTATTTCCACACCAAACATCCAAATCACATTGATGAACCAGTGGAGTGATTTTTCCAGGTAAAGAGGGTGGGTGGATACTGGGCTACTGGAGCTGGGGGAAGAGGTGCGTATTTTGAATTAATTCAACGTGTATTTATTCTCGAAATTAAAAGTAGTTAAACTCATTTGTGTCGAAACTCAGCAGTGTGGTCGAGTAATACAATGCATTCAACAACATAGTGTTGAAAATAAATTACAATTTAGGAATATATTAATTAAAAAACAAAGGCATACATGTAAAACAGCAACACACTTATCAAAACCCCTGTTTGAGAAAATGTACCTATATTAAAGCCATAACCCATTATAGTTGGTTTTGCTATGTTATTTAGCCTATTGTTATAGCAGTCTGTATGTGTGCACACGTCTTCTTTTTTGTTCAGATAGTGTGTCGTGAGACTTGGTCAAGTCTTTTTGGGGGGGTCGCCAGCCATAAAGGTTGAGAACCACTGGCCCTGAGGGTCCAGTGGGTGCTCCGGAGGGGGGCCCGCCTCGGGGTGCTGTTGTTGTTCAAGGGCCTCTGGGACCGGGTACCCTTGAGAGTCCAGCGGGTGCCGGAGTTCCAGGTGCTTCAGGAACTGTGCTCTGTTGACTATGGTTGCCGGGCAGTAGCAACAATGAAAGTGTGTCGCCGTTCTGCAATTCAAGCCACACTTTATGATCGTGAACTCTGAAAGAGAAGGATAAGTGTAAGTTGTAATCAAAGTTAACGACTAAATAGCAAATGTCTATAATGTCTAAATAACATAGCGAATATCTAAATAACATAATACCAGGGGTCTTCAACAGGGGGTCCGGGACCCCTAGGGGATCCTCAGAGCTACTATAGGGGGTCCGCCAAATCTTAGTGTGAGAGGATTTTTTTTTTAACCACTTGAACCCTAGCATCCCTATTCTGAGGGGAACATTTGCCAAAAATAGCAGATCTACAAGCTCACAACGCCTCGCGCTGCGAGACGTTGTGTGCTTGTAGATCTGCTATTTTTGGCAAAGAGGTATAGGTGTATAGGGAAAAAAGAGGAAAAATGTTTTTTATCTGAAACACAATTTTATATAATATAGAAGGGGTCCCTGCTTCATCTCTCTCTCAGCTAGGGGGTCCTTGGGCTGAAAACGTTGAAGACCCCTGACATACACAATACACAGTATGTGTGCACAAGTAACCAATGCAGAATTGCATAGTATAACTATGGCATCTATCGAAAATAGGCAACAAGAAGAGATACTGTACAAGGAATGAAGAGACCAGAGGGAGTGAGGTAGATTTATGAAGAAGTGAGTTTTCAGATTAACCCTTTAAGACAGGGAAGGGAAACGCATCTGTGTCATTTTAAGATGTCTTTGGCTATTAAAAAGGCACTTTAAAAAAAATGTATATTCAAAGATTTGCTCACATTTTCACGATTGTTCAAAAAATAGCAGATCTACAAGCTCTGGTATTGTTGAATAGCCAAAGGCATCTTAAAATGACACAGATGCGTTCCCTTGCCGGTCTTGATGGGTTAAACAAAATGTGGGGCGAAAATGTAATAATACCAATAATATAATAATGTAATTCAATAAACAAATAAATAAATAGTAGCTACCTCTGTGCTTCACTGAAGCATGGGCTATGATGTGGTAGTGGACCATATACTGTGCAGCCTTATATTTGCAGAAGGGACATTTAAAAAATTCACTGTTGCTGCATTTCTCGATTTTGGGTCTCTCGCCCTCCATCAACACACTGATGTGTCTCTATAAGCATAAGACATAAAAGGCATGGTGATTAGTACGGCATAAAACAAGCAACAAGCATTTTATTTAATTATTATTTTAACACTGAGTGTAACTTGGGTAATAATGGCTGTTGGTCATCAGCGGCACACATTCAGAGCCGGCCAAACACGACAAAGGCTTTCATTTGATGAAACAGAAGGGCAACAATCAAATTGATTACATACTAGCTGTACATGTAGACCTTACTGCTCAAGAAGGCAAATAAATGTGTCCATATAAACAATCCATAAATGTGTCAGCAAATATTTCACATCAAACTATTCATGTAGATCAGGGGTCTTCAACAGGGGGTCCGGGACCCCTAGGGGGTCCTCAGAGTTACTACAGGGGGCCCGCCAAATCTTTATGTGATGTGATTTTTCTTTTTACCTAACCACTTGAAACCTAGCATCCCTTTTCTGAGGAGAACTTTAGCCAAAAATAGCAGATCTACAAGCCCACATGTAGATCGGCTATTTTTGGCAAAGCGTGTGTAGAAGTGTAGAGGGAAAAAAGAGCAGGCCACGTAAACAAAAAAAAGTTGAATCAGAAACACAATTTTATACAATATAGAGGAGGGGGTCCCTGCTCTCTCTCTCAGTTAGGGGGTCCTTGGCCTGAAAACGTTGAAGACCCCTGATGTAGATCGACCTCATTCCAAATAGGCTCTGTGCATGACTGTCGTTCGCTTTTCCAGAGGGTGGCGTTCCCGGTTCCCGTTCCCGGTTCCTCAATAGCAGATTTGAACCGGAGGTGCATGTTGTGTGTTTCCGGTTCAAATCTGCTGCTGAGCCGATCAAATGAAGCTATGAGGGAACTGACGCCGGAACAGGAAATGGAAATGCCACCTTCTGTAAAAAAAAAAAAAAAAGAAGAACTACAGTCATGCACAGAGCCTATAGAAATCGTGTCGCTTATTGCCGCGTGACAAAAAGGGTGCCAACACCGACTCCACTGATCTAACATGAATCTTACAAAGTACATTATGCATAATAACGGTCTCACTTACTTCCATGGTTTCATGTAAGGTTATATGTTGTTTGATAGCTTCGATGTGTCGCGAACGCATCAAAAGGAATATGGGGGGGGCAGAGGATTTGACGTTTGTAGCCGGCCACATTGAGCTCAGCCCCCGTTTGACTCAGATCACATTGAGCTCCACCTTAGCCCTTCGAAATGCGCTGTCAGGGGCTTCTCAATCAATTGGTCTGATGGACGACTTAAAGCCCTATTTTTATACACAACAATAGCGAAGACAGCTGATCCCCGAGCTTGTAGATCAGCTCTTTTCGCTATTTTTTTTTAAAATCTATGATCTCTTTTAGCTATTTTTGAAAATCAATTATTTCACTAGTATTGATATTTATTTTATAATTGATTAGAATCAATTAGTTCGATTAGTACTGCATGTTTTGCACCCCTATCGGAAACACCCTGTTACTGTACATATATATGGTCACTGGCGGATAGAAACCTTGTACTTTGTACTGTACGTCCAAAACCGTTAGATTCAGTGTATTGCATTATTTAGCCACAAGATCTTGTTCATACTTTTCAATGGTTCAATATGTATAAACCCCACGCAGACACAGTTATAACCTCTTCCACTTGCACTTTCAAATTCTTTCGAAGGTCGCAAAAACAGCAGAGCCATGAGCTTCTAGATTGGCAGCCTGTTTTTGCCATTGAAATATGGCAGTGGTTTTCAACCGGTGGTCCAGTGGTCCTTGGGGGGGGGGGGGGGGGGGGGTTCCAGGTGGTCCCCAGCTAAATGTGATGGAGAGTTGGTAACCAAATGGACCCCTATAGATCTTTAACTCTTGAGAGCGTGAAATGAAACCAAATGGACCCTTCCGGGTCCATTTGGTTTCATTTCACGCTCTCAAGAGTTAAATTATTGTTAAAACATCTGCATTACTTAATTAGATAATTGTTATTTTTGATCAACGTTTGCCTGTCATCTCTCCTATGGTACCAACATCAATACAGCATGGAATTGTGGACACAATCTTATCCAACAATGACAAAATATTCTAAGTCTTGGGTCTGAGAGTCTAAATCTCATCAAGTGGCTCCCTGGCTCAAATGCCGAATAAATAATGGACCTTGATGTGAAAAGGGTTGAAAACCCCTGGAATATGGAGATACAAAGGTTCCTGCCCCGACAGCAACGATAAGCGATCACAGCGTCACACACACTTACTTGGGCCTGTGGCGTTGTTGGCATCCCGCTGGGCTGTGAGGACGGAGAACCAGCATCCACCTCCTGGATCCTCCACACCATGGCTGCAGAGGAGGCTGGGCTCCCTGGGATCAGAGCTGTGGAGATCGTCACATTTTAGTTGATGATTAATTAATTGTCATACAAATCATTACTAGGGATCATGTGTAAAAGTGACCAAAATGAAAATCGATTACCATAATAATATTGTTACCGATTTTTTCAAAACTTTTTATTTTATTTTATATATACTTGGATTTGTTTGGGTGAAATTGTTCTGGGGATTTTCATCAAATGACTCATAGGTTATAATAACAGCATTGCATTGGCCTATAAACTGATTTTCAGAAATTAACAAAGACAGTAGCATGTACATATTTTACATTATTGTAACTAAACAATTAAAGACGTGGTGACATAAGCAATATAGCCTTTGCAACAGAACTTAAACTTTTTTTTAAAATAAAATATATATTTTTAAATCGATTTTTATCCTATAAACGACTAGTCGAATAGTCGGACTCATCCCTAATCATTACGATTAATGATTTAATTGCCAGGAGGTTAATTGGGCCGGAGCTTCTTCCTTGGCCTCCCAGAAGTGTGCCTGCAAAGTTTCATGTCGATTGGCCCAGCGGTGCCCGAGATTAGCTGTTCACAGATGGACGAACGGAAGGACGCTCACAGACGGACAGACACTTGTAGATCTGCTAATTTTGGCTAATGTTCCACCCAGAATATGGATACTGGGGTGCAAGTGGTTAACAAAAGCAGCATTTTAGGAGTTTTAATCATATTTTGATAATCGCCATCATTGTTAATCACAATTATTTTGGCCTCAATAATAGTGACATCAAATGTTCATATCTTGCTTGTATGTAGCACAATGTAGTTATAGTTCAACCTTGAACTTACTGTTAGGTATGGATGGCGGACCGAGGCCAACCTCTTGTGGTCCACTCTGCCAGGAGGCTGTCTGACCCCCCCAGGGAGAGGAACTGTCACTGCCCTGGTCCTGACCTGAGACTTTAGCAGATGGAAGAAAATGACAAAATTAAATAAGTCCCTTTTCCCCAACATGTAATCCATATAACATTGCACCTGTTCGCACATATTTTCTTTTAATTGCTTCTTAGGAAAATGGGGTCACCATTTACATGGGATTCATGAAATAGCAGTCTGGGAAAACAAGACTACTAGTGACATTTCACAGTAACTAAAAGGCTACACAAAAACACTGACTCAGTTTTTGTTAGAAAATGTAATGTGATTCAAATCACTTAAACATACTTAGTCGTATAGACAACATCCAGCCTCAATGAGAAATAGCATGCTTAGATGAAAAACAGTAGGCTAGACTTCAGGCTTGGAATCGATGCCCATTTCAAGTATCAATAATTGGGAAATTTCCAAATGATTATATCACATATCAAATGAAAATACTGGCTGCAGCTGACCGGCATAAACGTATTCAACTTATTCCTTTTTTGTTTGTTTGTTAGTTTGTTTGTTTGTTTTGGGGGTTGGTGTGGGCGGTGCAGGCACTGAGGTGATGAATATTTCAGGTTGTACGAGGCTATTGGATGTAGATGCTGGAAAGTGTAATGGGCGCTCATGTGGTTGCTACTATATGACCATTATTTTTAAGCCAGCATGACAAGTTCAAACATCTAATGAATTCCAAACTAAATTAAACTAGTTACAGAAACGAACTACTTGCACGCAAAGCCACAAACTTTTACAACTAAAGGGTTTCTCTCACCTCTATGTATTCTCATGTGCATCTTTAGATTTCCAGGTTGATTAAACCTTTTCCCACAAACTGTACAACTAAAGGGGTTCTTCTCTGTGCTTGACGCTGTCGGTTCCTGGGACACCACCTTGTTGCTCAAAGACGATCTTTGTCCGCCCGCGGCGTGCGTCTTGTGTGATTTCACTGCGTTTAACGCGGGCTGATCCTC
Organism: Gymnoscopelus microlampas; assembly: GCF_963454915.1. Taxonomy (NCBI): domain Eukaryota; kingdom Metazoa; phylum Chordata; class Actinopteri; order Myctophiformes; family Myctophidae; genus Gymnoscopelus; species Gymnoscopelus microlampas. Next base: position 42,126,849 of record NC_139957.1, read on the forward strand.
CCTGGTCTGCTCCCACTCGTCACTGTCTTCTGTGTCAGATTCAGAGGAGAGCAGTTGGACGTCACTGGTTGCTTGTGATGTTCCACAATACTCCACGTCGGCTTGTGTTTTCATGTGTTCGGTTGAGGTGCTGGCTAGAGGCTCCGTCTCCCTGTCATTGTGTTCACTTTTCACGGGTAGCAATGTCATCGTTAACACATCGGCCCCCTCCGGTCTTTGGAATATCTCCTTGTGTTCCTCTTTAATGTGTGGAGGAGACTCTGGTTCCACCTGGATGGGACTGGAGCTCATCTGTTGGTGTTCGGGGGAAACCTCCTCTTTGTACCCAAGGGGGTGCAGGACGTCTAGGAAAAAAAGATAAAAATTATAGTGGACCATTAAATGGTTGAACTTTATATGCAGTGGTGCAAAGTATCAAGTACATTACTCAAGTACTGTACTTAAGTACAATTTTGAGGTATTTTTTTTTTACTTCGCTGGAGTATTTTCAATTTTCAGTACTTTTACTTCTACTCCACTACATCTCAGAGGCAAATATTGTACTTTTACTCCACTACAATTATTTGAAAACTTTAGTTACTAGTTATTTTGCAGATATAAATTATTATATTATAAAAATACATTAACCACTTTATCCCTATTTTATACATAGGCTATTTGAAAATAGCCGATCTACAAGCTCACAACACGCCGCATCGCGACACATGGTGGGCTTGTAGATCTGCTATTTTCTAAACTTAAAATCTAGCCTCCCCTAGAAAAAAAAGTAAAAGACTGAAAAACAGGCAGTGAAAAAAAATCCGAAGAGAATCGGACCTCCTCGTCCATTCAAGGGTGCAGGCAGCCAATCACTACCGTATCCATTCAACAGAGCGACGTCGCCTATAGTGATGCAAATGTATGCCTTTATCTTCATGGGGTGCCAGGAGTGCCAGGTGTGAGGGTCTGGGCCATCACCTGTACTCACCTGGCATAAAAGGGGCTCCGAGTCTGAGAGCAGCTTGAGCCATTAAACTACAACATGAAGAGACCACCGCTGAATCATTGATTTATTGATTATACTTGCATATTGTTTTTATTAACGTTTTTCAGTTTTGTAGTCAGTGTAGTGTTGTTGTTAACTTGTTTCCCCCGAGATTTCCCTCTGAATTTTTTCCCCGAGTAGGGGGGGGGGGCTGGTAGGTACAGAAAAAAATCTTGCCTGCCCTAAATGTAATTTCTGGGAACGCCACTGACAAGGACTAGGGCCAAAGTGGGCTCAGTGGGGCCGAAAAGGGTGCCAAATTTGGCCCCACTCCAGAGTTGTCTGAGGCAGGCCAAACAGGGCCAAACCGGTTATGTGTAATGATTGGCCGTGGTCATGATGTTTCGGTAGACTAAAGTGAGGACTGTTCTCCCCCAGGACTTGTATATAGTTTGCTGTGATTTTTTTCTTCTGTATATATATCTTGCACTGGATTTGCGGTGATTTGCACTGGATTTGCTGTGATTTCTTTACATTCATTTTGTTTGTCTTATTGACAACATCCATTTTTTTAAAATGTATTATGGACAGGACAGCAGGCTGACAGGAAAAGGGGAGAGAGAGAGATGGGGAGTGGGACACGCAGCAAAGGCCGTTGGGATCGGGACTCGAACCCGCGACGCGCCGTCAGGCTACATTGTAGCCTAGGTGGGCCGACAACACTCCCGAGTTTACAGACCTGAAGCCAGTTGCACCACCTCACACTAAGTTCAAACTTAGCCTAGTTATGGCTTAAATGGCTTTTAAAATGCCATTTAGACCGGGAAAGTATCTCTGTGTGATTTCTTTGGCTATTCAAAAATAGCAGATCTACAAGCTCATAGCGCGGCACCGAGTCCGAGTGCCACGCTATGAGCTTGTAGATCTGCTATGTTTTTGAAAAATCGTGAACATTTTTGCAAATCTTTAAATATGTATGTACGGTATACATTTTTTTAAAAACATTTGTTACATATTTTTGTTCCAGGGACCCCCAGAAGCAAAGATTTGAGTTATATATTCAAAGATTTGCCCACGCTACGAGCTTGTATATCTGCTATTTTTGAATAGCCAAAGAAATCGAAAATGACACAGATGCGTCCCCGGAATGAATGGGTTAAGCTAATAACTATAGGCTAAGTTTGAACTTAGTGTGAGGTGGTGCAACTGGGTCCTGGTTCTTACCAATAGCTGGAGTACTCCTGCACTGGTGATTTGCATTTGTATACGGGACAATCGGCCACTTGTCTACATTACGTTGTTATAGGCAAGAAGCAATAGTCTCTCTCTCCACCTACGTACTTACATTACAAAAGGAGTGTCAATGACCGTAGTCTGCTACGCATACCTGTGGGTTTGAGAGGTGGTACTTTTGTGCTATGGAAACCAGAGATATTTTGGGCAGTGGTGTCATGGAGGCCACACGGAGTAGGACGGCGTGTGGCCAGTCATTTTTTCACACACAAGGTACGGCGCAAGGTACAGTGCACACCGTGACGCGCGTGCACGCACGTGCACTCTAGAACGTGCCCCCCCCCGCCCCCGTAGATTCACGAGCCAAGTACCCAAATGGCTACTTTGCATAACAGGTTTACAAGTGAGTGTGAAAATGTTTCCTCAGATTCCTCACACCTCGCATCTATAGGCTACACGCCACGGTAAGCAACACAGCGTGTTGGCTTCAGTAGGGCTGCTGTCAGTATCCTGTCTGCACGCAGCAATGCCTCAGCCACCGTCGAAGAAGAGGAAGATACTCGTTCAAAGCAAACTTTTAGTTTCAGCTCTATAATTCATGGCATTCCTTTAATGTGTATTAGTTTAAAAAGACTAAAACTAAGCTAAAAAACATTTCCTATACAAACATGTTGCCTAATTTAAGGTAACATAAAATGCGCGCAGTGTGCGCGTACCGTGCGCGCGTGCATGTGACATCAATAAAGTACCGTCCTGCCAGTAAAAAAATCACCATGACACCGCTGATTTTGGGAGCTGGTTCATGCAAGGCTTTGCAAGGCCAAAAGGTGCGGTACTGGACTGCCAGTCGAAACGGGGCTTTGAGATACAAATGGACAAATGACTAGTACTGCAACAGCACTAATTGCCCCCAAACAAAAAAAGAATCATCACAAATGAGATTAATTTGCAGTTTTGCACAAAGTAGATTAACCACTTGAACCCCAGCATCCATAAAAAAGCAGATCTACAAGCTCAAAATGTGGCGTGTTTTGAGCTTGTAGATCTGTTACTTTAGCTATTTTTGAATTTGAATCCTTAAAAGAAAAAAACTGTTTTGTGGGGCGCTGTTGTATAACGAAGTAGGGCATTAAATTATGAAAAAAAAAAAAAGTTTAAATATGGTGTTACAAGGTTAAACAAAAATAAACTAAAAGACTGGCTGGCCTGTAGTAACAGTAAGCAGGTAGTGTTTTTTTTTCTTGATAAAAAGTCATGCAGTGGTCTTAATTCTAAGGAAGGAAATATAAAGTGTCAAAACAATTTTCAAGACCTTTTCCAGAGCTCAAGCGAGGCCAGGCACACCAGAGCTAGCCTCGGAAACCCAGCCATTTTTTTTGTTACAAAAGAAAAAAGTCTGGGGGAACGATGCAGGAACGATGGTCTTTGAAGCTTGTTATCTCCTAACCATTCAGAGTGCAGAGGGGCGTCGCTCTAAACTTGGTGACGTCAGCCTGCTCCGTGCACAGACCGGGGGGGGGGGGGGGGGGAGGGGGGAGGGGGGGGAGGCGGGGACATAGATTGGTGAAGCAATCGGAGGACGCGCCTGCTCCGGGCGCCTGGGTTTGGATCCGCCCTTCGAGACCATGGATTGCTCTCGTTCTCTCAGTCTACACCAGAGCTTTGCTACTGGAAAATAAAATACATAACTTTCAGGATTCATTTCTAAAGGCATCTGGGATGGACAGCTTGCAGAAGAAACTGGTGCATACAGAAATAGGAAAAGAAAAAAAGGCAGCAAAAACATGGCTTTTAAAGGCTTTTAAAGGCCACGTGGCCCACATATAGCCTTTACATAGTAGAGCTCCTGGGTAAATTTGACATCATATTAAACGAAAACATAATGCAAGCTCATTATCTCTCCACTGATAGTCAGAATAAATGTACGGTGCCCGTGCATTAGAAGCCATTCTTTAACCCATTAAGACCGGGAACGCATCTGTGTCATTTTAGATTTATTTGGCTATTCAAAAAATAGCAGATCTACAAGCTCATAGCGTGGCACCGAGTGCCGCGCTATGAGCTTGTAGATCTGCTATTTTGGTAAAAAATCGCGAACATTTGTGCAAATCTCTGAATATACTGTACCTTTTTAAAGCAAACATTTGTAACTCAAATCTTTGCTTCTGGGGGATACTGCAATTGTCTTCTAAATCCTAACAGTTTTTTGAAAAACGTATGTTTCTATATCAGTGGTTTTCAAGGACCCATAAAATTGTATTTGGCCGCGGACCGCCATCTCTAAATGTTTTGTTCCAGGGACCGCCCCCAGAAGCAAAGATTTGCGTTAAAAATGTTCAAAAAAATAGCAGATCTACAAGCTTGTGAATCTGCTATTTTTGAATAGCCCAAAGAAATCTTAAAATGACACACAGATGCGTTCCTGGTCTTAATGGGTTAAGCAGAGGAACTCTAGATACTACTCTATATAAGTGATGCTAGAACGCCTGACATATCTCATAAGGAGCAGAATGTCATCAAGACATGCTAGTATAAAGAAGATACAATTCAAGGGCAGTTCCTGAAATTCGAGAACTTTGGGGGGAAAAAAAGACAGGAGAAGAAGTAGCTGAGATGTTGCCGAGCACACTGAAAGACCATAACATTGATACTATTACTAACTGCATCGTGCTGTGGCCAGGGGTACGATAATGGCTCTAATATGGCAGGCATGCATATCAGAAGTCAGAACTACATCCACTCGCAACTCTCTCTCTCTCCCTGTGCGTCACACACACACCATAAGCCTGAAGGGGGTTCATGCAGCCCAGTCGTTCCCTGATCGACATAGGCTCGTGTTGTGGTTTGTATAACCGGTTATACAGACTATTCAGGATTGAAAACACATTATTTCCAGTCATTCGCTGCCATTTTGCTTCTCGCATTCTGGGTCAATACAAAGTGTTAAGGTGTATCGAGTCGAGGACAGATCAATCATCCTCTCCTCCAGTCCTCTGCTATTTCCATTGATGTAGGCCAGGGGTGCCCAAAAGGTAGATTGTGATCTATCAGTAGATCACAAAAGGCTGTGCAGGTAGACCACATGACATGCCCCTAAAAAATACCAATTAAAATATAAAAAAATATTTATAAATAAAAATCACAAAACTTCTCTTTTTGTTAACTGCCACTTGAATTAGGTGAATTGATTGATTGATCTCACCGCAAAGCGGGCCGCAGTGGGCTACAGTTCCAAACATATTTGGAACTATCTCATAGAACGAGTATTTCCACATTCCACATTCCGTTCTTACAATGGGAGTCAGTCAACGCTAGTGTCGTCACTCTCATGTTAGATCACGCTGCTGTGGACAAGTCAGAAACCTCTGGGGGCCACTGAGCCACTGCCGCCCCAGATTTAACAGGGCATATAAGTGTATTCTAAACGACAGAAAAGGACTTAAAACTCATGATGTCTGTTAAACTGTGTCCTTACCAGTGGTGGAAAGTAACTAAGTACATGTACTCAAGTACTGTACTTAAGTACAATGTTGAGATACTTTTACTTTACTGGAGTAATTCCAATTTTCAATACTTTAACTTCTACTCCACTACATCTCAAGAGGCAATTATTGTACTTTTACTCCACTACAATTATTTGAAAACTTACTTTGCAGATATAAATTATTCCATTATAACAACATACATTAACCACTTTAGCCCAATTTTATATTCACAATACAAGGTCTACTAAACTGGGAGACTCATTAAGCACTAAGCTTGTTTAAGATGAGATCCCCATGCACACAAATCATTATGACATATAAGAGACAGACAGATATACACACTACTACAGGGGTCTTGACTCTTCAACAGGGGGTCCGGGACCCCTAGGGAGTCCTCAGAGCTATTATAGGGGGTCCGCCAAATCTTTGTGTGATAGGATTTTTTTTTTTTTTTACATTAACCACTTGAACCCTACAATTTCTTTTCTGAGGGGAACATTACCCGAAAATAGCAGATCTACAAGCTCTCAACGCCTTGCGCTGCGAGGCGTTGAGAGCTTGTAGATCGGCTATTTTTGGCAAAGAGGCTATAGGTGTAGAGGGAAAAAAGAGCAGACTAAGTAAAAAAAAACTTTCATCTGAAACACAATTTTATACAATATAGAGTAGGGGGGTCCCTGCTTCATCTCTCTCTCAGCTAGGGGGTCCTTGGCCTGAAAACTGAAAAGACCCCTGCACTACTATACAGAACGTCATACAATCAGCTTACAGGTTACTGGTATGAAAAATAAGAAATATGTACAAGAGAGAGGAAAAAAAGGAAAAGTTCAGGGAGGGGGGGGAGGTTAGGTTAAGACTTTGACAGGGGCCAATTACTGTTGACATGTGATCAATTACAAACCTGCCAAGTCAGAAGTGACTCCATGTCTGTGTGTCTCATCTATTTGCTGTTGGTATTGTACTATAGTCCTGACAAACACAGCTAATATGTCCTCTGCGACGGCGCTCAGTCGTTCATTGACGAACAGCCTCAACGTCTCTATGTCACACATTGTTACTTTAGTCACAATAATAAACTAATAAACAACGTGTCAGCCGTAAACTGTCTGTTCTCTCCCGCCGACAGCTGTGTCAGTTAGATAGTTTTCTATTTTGATTCCAGCTTGGAACGTTACTATGAAGAACACCTTCCGGGTCGCCCAACCGATTTTCCATGTGGTGGTTTCTCATGCTTACTGCCACCTGCTGGGTGGAGGTCTGTACAGCTCCATTTGATGTCGTTTTTTGTTGAACCCTGCCCTGGCACATAAACATAGACATTCATTTGATGAATGTTAATAATTATGATGTATGATAATAATTATAATTCCTTTATTTTTTTGTCCTTTGAGTAGGCTATGATACACCTCGCCAGTTTTAATAGCATAGAGGATATGCGCATGCTTAAAGTGAATGGCACATCGAGTGGCAAAGCGAGTGGCAAAGCAACATGCAAAGTGAGTTTAACATTGTTTAATGTTGTGTAATGCAATCAGATATGACTTTTCTGTTTGGATGCATGGGCTGTCAAGGCCAGAAAGTATATTTTTGACACTCAGTAGGCATTCCTGCATAACTTCCGGGTTTGATGATGATGTCACACGCATATCCTCTATAGTCAGTGTAGGCCAACTGCCAGTTGCCCAGTTCAGTTTTTGTCCAATTAATATACTGTGTTATTTTAGACCAAAATCCCCAAAACACCCGAATGCATCATTATCAGTCAACTCACACGCTGGCCGTGGTGCTGAAATAGGTGCTGGGATAGTTTCAGCACCTTGGACAGCGACTGGACAGAAGTTTCCATGTTTGTTTGTTTGTTTGTTTGTTTGTTTGTTTGTTTGTTTGTTTGTTTGTTTGTTTGTTTGTTTGTTTTGTTAGCCTCATAGCATAATTGCCTACGTCATATTTTAAAGGTTTTCAGGAAAGAAGAAATGAAAAATCACTATCTGGCTTAGGCAATCATGAGGAAAAAAAACTCATTTTGCCTAAGTCATATTTATGTGCCTTTATTTAGCCTATATCTCCTAACACTGCTGATTCATCCTGCCTTATTGCTTATGTTCTCAGCCTATCAGAAGCCTATCAAAAGTTACAAGTCAAAAAGTTGACTTAAAATCACTTTCTGCCTAAGACATTTTGGAATGTAACAAGCATTCTGATAGGCTGAGCCCTAGGCCAGGGGTCTTCAACGTTTTCAGGCCAAGGTCCCCCTATCTGAGAGAGAGATGAAGCAGGGACCCCCTCTATATTGTATAAAATTGTGTTTCAGATAAACTTTCGCTGCTCTTTTTTCCCTCTACACCTATAACTCTTTGCCAAAAATAGCCGATCTACAAGTGAGCTTGTAGATCTGCTATTTTTGGCTAAAGTTCTCCTCAGAAAAGGGATACTAGGCTTCAAGTGGTTAATGTAAAACAAAATAATCATATCACACAAAGATTTGGGGGACCCCCTGTAGTAACTCTGAGGACCCCCTGTTGAAGAAGCAGCAGTGATAGGAGAGTAAAGCTATAGGCAGAAATGTCAATTTGGCCAAAGAATGCTATCACGACTAAACCAAGAACCTAGCAAACAATATGCTATCAAAATAATAAATAATAATCTGTACATTGAAATGATAGGATACCGGGTAAAAAACGAACCTGTTACTGAATAAACACTACACTATTTAAAACTAAAAACCTTACTTTTCAACAAGGCGTTTGCCTAGATGGACTTATTGATGCCTTGTGCGTTCTGAATTTTATTCATTTCGTTGTTTTTATTATTATTATTTTTTTAAATATATTGTTTATTTTTTAAATTATATTATTTCTAATATTATTTTCTCGACTTTTATGCAATGTAGCACTTTCAGATTTGTGTCAAATATAAAGTGCGTTACAAATTAAATTTAATGTATTTGTATTATTATTATTGGAACCTATTTAACACTTTTTTTTTTAAACAAATTAGCAGTGGTTAAGTGGGGTTCACGGTTCCTTGAGGGGCTCCAGTCCTTACAGGTCTGTAACTCAGAGAGAGAGTGTACTAGCCATTGATACATGACGGTCGTCTGTCACTGTCATGACCATCATGGATGAACTTCAACCTGGTGTTTGCACTTTTTCTATTTACAATCCGTACATCTATACATAAACGTTCAAATTTCAAATATAAGAACTTTCCTCGTGGCCACGGATGTTGAAATTATGTACGGGTTCTCAAAAGTACCCGTATCTTCCTTATTGTTCAATAAAAAGTATTTAAATCCGATCAGCAGCCATTTTCTTATAGAGTTGTGTCATGTATCAGAGTGCAATACACCTCCCAACCAATAGGGTTGCGTAGTTAAAAGCATGCGGAGGAAAAATGACCACCAATCGGATTAAAATGCTTTTTATTGAACAATACGGTAGACACGGGTACTTCTGAGAGAACGTACACAATTTTTACATCCGTGGCCATGGCACAAGTTTTTTATATTTCAAATTTGAATTTGAACGTTTGTGTAGATGTATGCGCCGTAAATAAAGAAAGTGCAAACACCAGGTTGAAGTTCATCCATGATGCCATGATGTGACAGTCATGTTTCAGGGCGTACAAAAGAGTGTACAAATGGAACCAAATGGACTCGTTACGGGTCCATTTGGTTCCATTTGTACTGTACAAATTGTACACTCTCAGAGTTATGGGGGGCCTTTGAAATTAAAACGTTTGAGAACCACCTAAACAGGTACAGTGTGGGTAGAAGAAGCGAAGACATTGTTTTAATTCATTTGACTCCAGTAGGTGGCAGTATCAAACCCCAAGAAGGACATGCGCGAGCCAGCCGCGTCGTCCGTCAACCCGGAACCGGAAGCTGCTCGCGCCGTTTTCCTGTTGTTTATTACGTCGCAGCAGCTCGAGACGACAGAGAGCAGGGCGGGCGGATAAGTTTTTAATCGGATAAAAAAGTCCTTTCGTTGCGCCATCCGAACATAGAGCCCAACAATTTGGGTGTTTTGTTGACGTTAGCGTCATATTCTTATTGTTTCGTTGACGCGCGCGGAGGACATGTGAGCGTATTCTGAGCGTCAGGAGTTCAACTTCTACCCGTCTGTCTGTGTGTGTGTCTGGCCGTGCCGTGCCGCGCTTCTTCTTCTTCTGGAGGACAAAACAACCCGCGAGGAGCCAACCCCGACCACCTAAAATCCGGGTCTATAATAAACGGGGGTCTAAAAAACACCTGAACCGGGTCTTAAACGACCCAAACTGGGTCTTAAACCCACCTAAAACTGGGTCTAAACCCGGGTTTTAGGTCTAGGTTTAAGACCTAAACCTGGTCTTACCCCACCTTAACCGGTTCTAAACCCACCTTAACCTGGTCTTAAAACCACCTAAACCCTGGTCTTAAAACCACCTACACAGGGTCTAAACCCACCTAAACCCGGGTCTAAAACCACCCTAACCCGGGTTTAAAAGCACCTAAATCCGGGTCTAAACCCGGGTCTAAAACCACTCTAACCCTCTCTAAAAGCACCTGAGCCAGGCCCAGGAAGCCTCCACCATGTCCGGGGAGGACTTCCAGTCGCGCTATGCCACCGTGATGGACAGCATGCTGCGGGGCGCCGTGGCGGAGACCACCCGGCTGTTCCAGACCATGGTGGACGAGCTGAAGAAGGAGATCAACGCCATCAAGCAGGAGAACGAGGAGCTGCGCTCCAAGTGCATGGACCTGGAGGAGACCCCGACCACCACCACGTCCACCTCCACCTCCACGACCACCGAGCCGTCTGGAGGTGAAGACCCGCCGCCGTGTGGAGGAGGAGGAACATCTGGAGAACCTCCTGGACCTTCTGAAGCAGGAGGACCAGTGGACAGGCGAGACACTGCTATTCAATGTGGTGAGTTATCGTTTAACAAACGAGACTTGTTTATCCCATTGAGACCTGAAGCCGATTCTACATGTCTCCTAAATCTCAACGGTATTCTGAAAAACGTATGTTTCTATATCAGTGGTGCTCAGTCCTTTTCATGTCAAGGACCCCCACAATTATGTGTATTTGGCCGAGGACCCCCATCAAAATATTGTGTTCCAGGGACCCCCAGAGCAAAGATTTGAGTTAAAACATGTTCCCTTTAAAATATAATATATATTCTAAGATTTGCACACATTTTCACGATTTTTCAAAAATAGCAGATCTAGCTTGTATATCTGATATTTTTGAATAGCCCAAAGTGTAAAATAATGCTTTTTAGCTCAAATCTAAAAATGATACAGTTCCAGGTCTTAATGGGTTTAGAGAGAGGCGTGAAAATCGCTTGTTTTCTGAGCTATAATTCAATTTGATTACTTAATAAAACATATCAGTCAAAAAAACAACATTTCTGATCACATTTTTTAATGTCACAAATTGATCTGAGAAAATTCAAATTGGTGTTTTATTTCCTGTTGGCTGTTGCACAACCTCATTTAAGCTAAATGTATGGTCTATTCATGCTACTGTGTTTACTGACGTACAAACAACATAGGATGTATTTTATGCTTACATTTATTATCTGTAGATATCACAATTAACCTAGGCCTACACATGCTTAGAATTAATTGTTAATAATTGGGCACATATAAATTAAATCCCACAAAATGTAACATGTTACATGTGAAGCTAAAATGAGGAGCAACTAAAGGTTTCTCTTCTCCAGAAGCCATTGGCTGGAAGACAGTCAATGATGTTAACTGAAGCCAGTGGTTCTCAACCTTTTCAGGCTGCGACCCCCCCAAAATAGTCATATTTGAACTGGGGACCCCCCCCCCCCCCCTAAAATAATCATATTTGAACTGGGGACCCCCCAACATAATCATATTTGAACTGGGGACCCCCCACCCTGACAAGCACTTGGAATTGTAGGAGTTGAGGCATTACATTTAGTTTGACTCTGTTATAGCCGATTACGAGATGTTGTGAGCTTGTAGATCAGCCGTGGACCCCCATCTCAGAAGCAAAGATTTGAGTTAATGTTTGCTTTAAAAGAATATATATATATTCAAAGATTTGCACACATTTTCACGATTTTTCAAAAATAGCAGATCTACAAGCTTGTAGAGTGCCGTGCTATGAGCTTGTAGATCTGCTATTTTTGAATAGCCAAAGTGTAAAATAACGCTTCTTAGCTCAAATGAAAAAGTGACACAGATGCGTTTCCAGGTCTTAATGGGTTAAGACTAGTTTGGACACAATCCTGTATCTGGTTTGACACGTATTTTGACCCGAGGGTCAAAGTTTCTCACCCAAGCAAGCAGGAAGGACGGTACTATTTGCTCAGTGGTAACATAGTGCAAGCTGTGAGTTAGTCTGTGGGGTTTTATAAAGATTGAACCCATGCATAACAATAGCTTGTAACTAATAACTACTAGGCCTGTCACAATTATTACATAATCATCTAATCGCAATTATTTGAGATAATCGATTTCTGCAAAATCGTTTGCATGTTGAAAGATTTTCACACATTTTCAAATGTTAAAAGAGCAGATTTACCAGCCTAGCGAGCGTGTAGATTCTGATTTATATTTTTTTACACGTATTAAAAGTATTAAATATGTCAATAATTTCTTTGTATATTTCAGTTATTTGTCATATCTGCCCCCAATGTTCAATGCCAAACACACAATTCCCCAGTTCAAATATGATTATTTTGGGGGGGTCCCCGGTTCAACTATGACTGTTTTGGGGGGGGTCACAGCCTGAAAAGGTTGAGAACCACTGGCTTAACCTAGACACAGGATATAAATGTCTCAGTAGAAGAAGAGCAAGGAGACCAAATACAACTACCCCCGCTTGTAAGTTATATTTTATTAACATACAGATTGGACAAAATAACATTTTATTTTCTAAATAAACTTGCATAATACAGCTTTAAACACTTTTCTCTTCCAAAACATTTCAAACAATAGCTGATCTACAAGGCACAAAGCTCACTGCGCATCGCAATGTTGCTGGTTGTAGATCAGCAATTACTGCTACGTTTGTGCTACACTCTTGTACACTTAATTAGGGCCTTGATCTAAGAAAAAAACATATATATATATAAAGTTAACTGGCTTCAGATATCGTCACTGTCGGGCAGAAACCTCTTATCTCCCAGTGCCCCTCCCCCCCTATATCTGAAGCTGAAATGAGGAGCAACTAAAGGTTTCTCTTCTCCAGGAGCCATTGGCTGGAAGACTTTTTCATTTGAGTAAGAAAAAAAAGCATTATTTTACACTTTGGCTATTCAAAAATAGCAGATATACAAGCTCATAGCGCGGCACCGAGTGCCGCGCTACGAGCTTGTATATCTGCTATTTTTGAAAAAACGTGAAAATGTGTGCAAATCTTTGAATTTATATTTTCTTTTAAAGCGAACATTAACTCAATTCTTTGCTTCTGGGGGGTCCCTGGAACAAAATATTTTGAGATGGGGGTCCGCGGCCAAATTCATATCATTTTGGGGGTCCTTCACGTGAAAAAGTTTGAGCACCACTGACATAGTAACATAAGTTTTTTCCAAAAAACTGTTAGGATTTAGAAGACATTTTGTAGAATCGGCCTCAGGTCTTAATGGGTTAACTGAAACCAGTGGTTCTCAACCTTTTCAGGCCGTGACCCCCAAGTAGTCATATTTGAACTGGGGACCCCCCCCAAAATAATCATATTTGCACTAGGGACCCCCCCCCCCACCCTGACAAGCACTTGGAATTGTAGGATTTGAGGCATTACATTACATTACATTATTTAGTTTGACTCGGTTCCACAGATACATATTGTGAAAATAGACGATTGAGAGTTGTTGTGAGCTTGTAGATCAGCTATTTTTTTGTTTTGTTGCTGCGTTCTTATATTATTTGACAATTTGGCCAATGTTTGAACAGTTTTTATAGTATAGTTTGTTGATTACTTTTGATTCAGTAATAGCCTTTTTTCTTTTCTTTTCATTTTTTTTCTTTTTTTTTGTAGGTTGTAAAACTTGATCTGGGGACCCATAAGGTTGAGAACCACTGAATTAAAGGATGGTTGCGTTTTATATAAGCTTAAATCATATCACACAACACATGCACTCGTGTTACTTTCACCAACAAAATAGTGTGGTAATGAAAAATATTAATGTAATTACTATTCTATACGATTCCAAACTGTTCTATAAAAAGGTGGAAGTACTGCCAGTTTAGGGGTATGCAATGCATTAGTTTCACATTGTTTACAGGTTCTTCTATTGCTATAAAGCAGAGGTCTTCAACAGGGGGTCCGGGACCCCTAGGGGGTCCTCAGAGCTACTATAGGGGGTCCGCCTTAGTGTGAGAGGATTTTTTCTTTTTTTTACATTAACCACTTGAACCCTAGCATCCCTATTCTGAGGGGAACATTAGCCGAAAATAGCAGATCTACGAGCTCACAACGCCTCGCAGCGCGAGGCGTTGTGAGCTTGTAGATCGGCTATTTTTGGCAAAGAGGTATAGGTGTAGAGGGAAAAAAGAGGGAAAAAAAGTTTAATCTGAAACACAATTCAATACAATATAGAGGGGGTCTCTTCTTCATCTCTCTCTCAGCTAGGGGGTCCTTGGGCTGAAAACGTTGAAGACCCCTGCTATAAAGCATATATTAAAAAAAAAAAAAACCCTGTGTGAAGGTAGCGGCGCCTTTGATACATTTTGTCATCGATATGTGTTTATAATGTGTTTATAGCCATGTGTCACGTGAAGCTTGACCAATCACTTTGTTGACGGGTCTGACCAATCAGAACGTTGACGGCGAACACGGACAAAGTCAGGTATAGAGCAGGATCGCGTCTTGAACAGGAATATTTGTTATAAATGCAATAACAACACTGATTCCTGTTGAGTTTGTGTCTCATGGCGTGTGAAAAGCAATGGAAAAGTGTTTCTGTACACATTTGTGATGGAAGCTGTTCGTTGGTAAACCTGCTCCGTTTAGAGTTCTTCCGATACCGGTTGTACCAGTATCGGAAAAGCTGTCGATACTGCCTAAAATACTGGGATCGCTATCGGCGAGTATGTCAGTCTATGCCATTCTCACACCACATCATTTATCACACGATGAGCTTCCTTCCTTCCTGTTTGCTTGGGTGAGAAACCTTGATGACCCTCGGGTCAAAATACCAGTGTCAAACCAGAAACAGGATTGTGTCCAAACTAGTCTAACCTAGACACAGGATATACATGTCTCAGTAGAAGAATATGGAGACCAAATTCAACTACCCACTGATTGTATAAGTTATATTTTATTAACCTATTGAGCCCTGAGGTTACGATTCTACTATATGTCTTCTAAATCCTGTTTAAAAAAGAAAAGAAAACGTATGTTGCTATATTAGTGGTTCTCAAACTTTTCCATGTCAAGGACCCCCAAAATGATATGTATTTGGCCGCGGAACACCATCTCAAAATATTTTGTTCCAGGGACCCCCCCAGAAGCAAAGATTTGAGTTACAAATATTTGCTTTAAAGAATAAATATTCAAAGATATTATTTTTCAAAAATGGCAGATCTACAAGTGCCGCGCTACGAGCTTGTAGATCTGCTATTTTTGAATAGCCAAAGTGTAAAATAATGCTTTTTAGCTCAAATCTAAAAGATGACACAGATGCGTCTGTAGCTCACTACTGGGAATGTAACGATTCACTCAATTCGAATCACGATACGATCACGTAGGCCACTCACTATGCATTGCAATGTTGCTTGTTGTAGATCAGCTATTTTTCCCACGTTTGTGCAACACTCTTGTACATTAAATTAGGGTCTTGATCTAAAAAAGAAATTAAAAAAAAACATAAAGTTACTGAAGCCAGTTGGGGAGGAGAGCCTGTTATCTACATTCCTGTGACAGGCTGGAGCCTGTCTCCGCCCCGTTCCCATGGCAACCTCTATCCTCCCTCACTGCATTTGGCATGTCAGGATATCGTTCTTGCAGAGACTATTAGTGACTATATTAGTTAAGAAGAAAGCGGGTACTTTCTGTATAAAGAAGGATCAACATTTCTGTGTGTACAACATTTCTTTGTCAACTCACTGAGCTGCACAAACGGCAGAGAGTATCGTGCACTTGGTTTTAATACATTCTTTTCTGTTTTATTCTTGTCACTTGTCTCTCCAAAGTTCTCTTCAAAGTTTGCTCACCAGGGAGCGATACAAAATTTGCACCACAAAGCATATTTAGCCGTTACTGTATCTGTTGAAAGAAAGAAAGACTAAATACATGTCTATGCTTTTCCAATCTGGAAACCCATCGTCAAATAAAAAGGAAAAAAAGAGCCCTCTGCTGTTTTTCACATATTCATTTGGCTCTGGGAGGAGCTGTACGGAGGACCCGTGCTCAGGGAAACCGGGGTTTTGGTCTGCCTTCAGCCTTCCACTTCCGGTGGTGCGGTTATGTTTTCATTCCCACTAACAATATTTCTCCACGGAACACTAACACCATTTCTCCCAAAGAACTTGGATCGTTTTGGTTATAAGCCCACTTGTTCCTATGATGAAAGTGCAAGTTAAAATGATAAAAACGTTTCGTGGTTTTGTCGGATCCGAGGACGCTATCGTTAAATGAGTTTCGGTTTGTTTCCAGTGGGGAACGAGTCGCACACACGTAAATCCCTCCCACTACATTTGATTGGGTAAAGCGCGGCCTGCTTCCTGATCTGATGGCACGCCCACTTGTAGCCAATGTGCACGGGTTCTCAACACGGCTCCCGACAGATTCAAGCGCAGCGATGGATCTGTTCTTGAGAGATTAATGCTTTTCAAGCACAGACTTAAAGTTAATGGTGAAGGATATGTTTTTTAATTTTTTTTAGTTGTCAACCCCAGTTTCACCTTCCCACGGCCCCGATTGGGATCCCGGCCCTTTATTTGTCAACCTATGATCTTGACCAAATACTCTCATCGATATTGTGATGACAACATAGATGTTCCTTGTATAGCAGATCAATAAGCTCACAACGTACGTATTGAGCTTATTGGTGTCATTTTTTGCTATTTTTGAAAAACCTATTATAAACCAATTTTTTTAAGTATAAAATGTGGTGAAGGAAAAGACAACATTTATGTCATATCACAATATCTCATATCACAGATTAGGGCTGGGCAATATATAAACATTTTGAACTCCAGACATCTACTTGTAACAGAGTTACTTCTACATTGCAGCATTGATATTTTTTTATTTTTAAGTAAAACATGTGATTTCTTTTCCCACCACTGTTATTGCCTCATGTCTTGTTTCTTGTTTTTGTGTTATGTTGTAGACCTGGTTCGCGTGGGTTCGTGTCAGCATTACAACCCCCTCAAGTTGAAAGATGTAAAGCAGGCCGTGGAGGTGAAGAAACAGCCCAAGACCCATGGAGATGGACAACCTCTATCGGTATGGAGCGCAAATGTTTTCCTGCTCTGTCCAAAACAAATCTTTATTTTAACTTTAAATTGTATTTTTCCTGTTAGGGCTGTCACGATTATTACATTTTACTTGACGTCGCTCAAATAATTGCGATTAACGATCAACAATTGATTTAATTGTGCTTTTGTCATTGAATTTTGGAACGTTATGAATACAAAAAAAACGTTTTGGCCTTCTTTAGACTTTGTAAACAAAAGGTGCACAGGGCTGATATGACAAATAACTTGCATCATTTAATAACTTCATAAAAATTGCCGATCTTCAAGCTCAAAACACCCCACGATGTGGCACGTTTCGAACTTGTAGATCTGCTATTTCCACTATTTTTGAAAATGTTTGAAAATATATGAACATTTTTCAACATGGAAATGATTATGGCGATCATGCAAAAAATCATTGCGTAATTTGTACTATTAGTAATTCTTACCCGTGGGATGTGATTGTGACACGTGTCTCTGTATATCTTGTTGAACCAGGAGGATGATAATCCAACTGCAGTGTACCACCTACGACTCCTCAGAGAAAAAGAAGGTACAATTGCCTTTTCCAAACAAAGACCAAATTGATTTAAGATTTTTTTTGATTCAAAACATTTAAAAATGGCATTAATAGATCCTGTTAAGTTGTTTGGTTGGAGAAAAATGTTATTACCCTTGTCTTACCAGTTATCTCTTTTGTTAAACAGGTCAACGCAAGCCCTTTGTTAAACGCATTACCATTGAACTTCCCAAACACCAATCATCTTCAAACCGAGAACTGGCAGCCTTTCAACAAGATCAACATCAGAATGTAGCGGTCTCGGATTCACCCCATCTCTTTTGTGAAAGAGGGACCCAGAGCCAGGCCTCTCAACTGGTCATCATACCTCTTCCATTGAAGGCCAAGATGGAACAGCAGTCTCATGTTATACAGCAGATACCAGTGACCACGGCAGCCTCTGAAACAGCAGCAGAGACCTCAACACTGGATCAAGATGGTTCATTTATAGTCCCTCAGAAACCACGAGGGCGTAGAAAAAAGAACTTGTCAGAGGTTAGTCCTCAGCCTGTCTTGTTACCTAGCCGAAGAAGTGGGAGGACACCAAAGAAAGTGAAACCCTGGAATTCTCCTGAACGTCCAGTTGACAATAAGGCTCCGTCTCGATCCACTTGTGTTACTGTAGACCAGGAAACTGACAAGTCCCCTTCAGCCAGAGCGGATGAAATCACTCCAGTGAAATCATCTAGAAGAGGACGAAAACCAAAGGAACCAAGACCCTCTGCAATCAAACGGAAAGTGGAATCAATATGTGAATACCTAACCACTGATGAACCCACAGCTGAGGAGGAGGCATGCATCCCTCTAGCAGACGTTGAAGAGATTGAGGAATGTTCTCTACTTATTCCAGCATCATCTCCTGGAAGAGAACATACATCAATAAAACCGAGTCCTTCCAAATCCAAGCAGCTACCAGTGAAACCGGATGAGGTGACTCCATCTTCACTTAATGAAAACCCCTCAGTCACGGAGACAGTGGAGACCCCTTCAACAGAGTCCGCAAAAGTACGATCATCAGCTCCACCAAGAGAACGCCATATCTCATATCCAACTCTTCAAGAGGCAATGCTACTAGTTGAAGCAAATGCACATTTTGTCCACGAGGCAACAATGGGAAACAAACTTGGTATGCAGACCACATCAGCACTGCCTGAAACGCAACATTTTCCACTGCCGTTTACCTCTCCAAATCAAGATGCTAATGTTCCTCCCAAAACTACTGCACCCACGGTAACACTGCCAACTGTGGCAAGTGTCAGGTCGACACTGAAACAGCCTATTCCTCCTCCGATAATAACTTGCGCAAAGTTGCCTATTGCGACCCCCAAGACAATAATTGTCGTGCCAAGACCAATATCCTCATTTTGTCCCCAGACAATATCAACACTTTCACCAACCGACATGTCAACTGTCATCGCAACTGTTGTATCTTCACTGAAGAATAGTTTACCCCAAGCTACAGCTGGTGAAACAATATCACCACCTTCTGTCGCCGCTGTTGAAACGATATCACCACCTTCTGTTGCCGCTGTTGAAACGATATCACCACCTTCTGTTGCCGCTGTTGAAACGATATCACCACCTTCTGTTGCCGCTGTTGAAACGATATCACCACCTTCTGTTGCCGCTGTTGAAACGATATCACCACCTACTGTTGCCGCTGTTGAAACGATATCACCACCGTCTGTTGCCGCTGTTCCTGTAAAAACGGCGGTTGCTACATCCAGCCAATTGCTGTCCATTGCCCCTCCACAAACTGCTGCTACTTCAAGGGCAACTACCAACTCATCAATGCAGTTCATCGATCCACGCTTCCCAAGAGTAGTCGTAGTACCACTGCAGCTTTCAGTTTTGAAATTAAGGCAACACAACTCAGCAGGTTACACTGAAAGTGCAACAGCATCTACACAAAAGTCAACAGTCAATAAAGCAGCAACAACAACTAAAACCGATACTTCCACTGTCAATTCAGCAACAGCAACTAAAACGGTCAGATCAGCAGTCAATTCAGCAGCAACCAGTCAAACGGATACGAAAACAGCCAATTCAGCAACATCAACTAAAACGGATAGTTCATCAGTCAATGCAGCAACAACAACTAAAAAGGATCCGTCAACAGTCAGTTCAGCAGCAACGAAAGTGTCAGTAGTGAATTCGGCAGCAGCATCAACGAAAGCGGATACGTTTGCAGTGAACTCAGCAGCAACGTCAACTGAAAATGATACACCAGCAGTCAATTCAGCAACAACTAAAGCGGTGGCATCAGCAGTCAATTCAGCAACAACTAAAACCGATGTGTCAACCGTCAGTTTAGCAACAACTAAAACGGTGACGTCACCAGTCAATTCAGCAGCAACTAAAACCGATATGTCAACAGTCAATTCAGCAACGATAACTAAAACGGTGACGTCAGCAAGAAAATTTACTAAAACTGTTATGTCGGCAGTTGGCTCCGCAACATCAGCAACCAAAACAGATACGTCAGCAGTCAATTCAGCAACATTAGCAACTAAAACCGATATGTCAACAGTCAATTCAGCAACAACAACTAAAACGGTGACGTCGGCTGTCAATTCAGCAGCAACTAAAACCAATATGTCAACAGTCAATTCAGCAACAACAACTAAAACGGTGATATCAGCAGTCAATTCAGCAGCAACTAAAACTGATGTGTCAACAGTCAATTCAGCAACAACTAAAACGGTGATATCAGCAGTCAATTCAGCAGCAACTAAAACTGATGTGTCAGCTGTCAATTCAGCAGCAACACCAACAAAAGTGAAACCCTTGAATTCTCCTGAACGTCCAGTTGACAATAAGGCTCCGTCTCGATCCACTTGTGTTACTGTAGACCAGGAAACTGACAAGTCCCCTTCAGCCAGAGCGGATGAAATCGCTCCAGTGAAATCATCTAGAAGAGGACGAAAACCAAAGGAACCAAGACCCTCTGCAATCAAACGGAAAGTGGAATCCATAAGTGAATACCTAACCACTGATGAACCCACAGCTGAGGAGGAGGCATGCATCCCTCTAGCAACGAAAACCGATAAATCAGAGGTGAATTCAGCAGCAACATCGACGAAAACAGCAGTCAATTCAGCATCAGTTAAAACGGATACGTCAAAAGTCAATTCAGCAACAACTTTGACTAAAAAGGATACGTCTACTGTCAATTCAGCAACTACTTTGACTAAAATGGATACGTCTACTGTCAATTCAGCAACAACTTTGACTAAAATGGATTTGCCAAAAGTCAATTCGACAACGACTTTGACTAAAAAGGATATGTCAACTGTCAATTCAGCAACAACTTTGACTAAAAAGGATACGTCAACAGTCAATTCCGCAGCAACGAAAGCATCAGCAGTGAATTCGGCAGCAGTATCAACTAAAACAAATGCTTCAAGAGTCAATTCAGCAGCAACGAATTCGGCAGCAGCATCAACAAAAACGGATAGGTCAGCAGTGAACTCGGCAGCAACATCAACGGAAACTGTTATGTCAGCAGTCAATTCAGCAACAACTAAAACGGATACACCAACAGTCAATTCAGCAACAACTTTGACTAATAAGAATACGTCAACAGTCAATTCAGCAGCAACGAAAGCGCCAGCTGTGAATTTGGCAGCAGCATCAACAAAAACAGATACATCAGCAGTGAACTCGGCAGCAACATCAACGGAAACTCAAACCAATACTGCAGGTTGTAAAATGACCATTGCATCCACCAAAGCATGCTCTAGTTTGAAAAACTCAACTTCATCCACTCATGTACAAACCTTAGTATCACCAAGTGTATCACCTGTTGTCCAACGCAACCGGTATCCGGTGGTCAGATTGACTAGGTTGTCGTTGACTGCATTGCAAAAAGAAATGTCCCTGGTTTTGAAGACTTCACCTCTAATCACTGCAGGGGCAGGGGCCTCTGCTCCACCAAAAGTGCCAAA
This sequence comes from Gymnoscopelus microlampas, assembly GCF_963454915.1. NCBI lineage: Eukaryota > Metazoa > Chordata > Actinopteri > Myctophiformes > Myctophidae > Gymnoscopelus > Gymnoscopelus microlampas. Next base: position 42,148,459 of record NC_139957.1, read on the forward strand.
CATTGTCCAAGAGATACCAGGAGCAGCAGCAGGAAAATCATCTCAGGTGTCGCCTGCATCTCAGCAAGACGTTGACACAATTTCTCTGACATCAGCTCAACCAACCGAAGCTCAGTCCAGGGTGGATTTTGTACCACCAATGGAGACAGCTGCTGTCCACGAGAAACCAACGGAAGAAGCAATCAAATCAGCTCAGCCAACTTCAGATTCACTTGATGATTATGAAGATGATGATTCATTTGAACCCTGCTCCGGTTGGGAAGATTCTCCAGATAGCCCATGCATACAAACATGTGTGCTACCAGAGGTAACAACATCTGTTGTCAGCGATAAGTCATCAGCCATCAAATTGATTAAACAGCCAGTGGCATCTACGGAAGAAAATGACCTGGTTTCTAAGACGTTACCTCCATCCACCAAAACAAGCTCCTCCAAGAACAACACATCTGACCCTCATCTGCAGATGACCAAAACCCAATTCCTGTCACAGATGGCAATGTTACCTGTAGAACAGGTAATAATGAGTGTTTAATATTAAAGGTAGGGTAAGTGATATTTTTGGGTTAAAACAAAAAGTATTTTGTTAAAAGGTTAAATCACTATATTCTGATAATCTTTGCTATAGAGTGTTTGTTCAGTAACAGGAGTCTCCCCGTCTCTCCAGCTCTTTAATAAACAGAAAATACATTTTCCAGTAGGTGTCAAAATCTCAGCCAATCAGGAGAAAGTACACATTTTTAAGCTTAATTCTTATAGTGTTCCAGTTCCAATTTTGCCTGCTCATTTCTTAGTGTCATCACTTCCAATTTCACTTGTTTAATCTGTATCCTGATTGAGTTCTCTATCCTGATTGGATAAAATTGGAAATGAAACTGAAACTGAAACGAAAATGCATTTTCTGTTTTATAAAGAGCTGGAGAGACAAGGAGACTCCTTTTACTGAACAAACACTCTATAGCAATGAGTACTATCAGAATATAGAGCTATTTAACACTTATTTTAACCAAAGAAAATCACTTACCCTACCTTTAATTGTAGTCGTTAACAAACTTTTTCAGCTCAAGACCCAAAAGAGAGACCCAAACTTATAACAAAAATAGTGAAAATAGCTCACTTGTAGATCTGCCATTCTCACTATTTTTGAAAAAATACATACTCTAAAAATATAGTTTTGGGCTATTTTCACTATATTCTTTTTAAGAATTCTGAAAACAAGACTTGTTTACATTTTTTCTTTTGCAATTTAAAATACAAAGAATGTTGTTTTGTTGCAGACTCAAGCTTTTCTTTTGCCCAACTGATGTTTATTTATTTTATTTCTTTGTCATTTCAGGCTTGCTCCAATGATGACATGGATACACCAGCTGTGAAAGACAAAAATCCCCTCGTAAAAAGACTCCGTAGTCATCGCCATCAACTGAAATCTCATCAATCTCATCAGCCCAGTCATACGGAACCAAATTCTGCTATACTACCAGAACCTGAACCCACACCTGTCCCAGCTAAGAAGGCTAGATTAGTTGGAGAGGATGAGACTCCTACCAAGACCTCTGCTGAACCCTCTCCTAGCACTTGCCCAACCGTGACCTCCTGTGAATCCATTCTGGTTAGTCCTGAAAGATGTGAATCATCTAAAGAAGTTTTGACCCCGCAAAAGGCTACTGTTACACCATCTTCTTTCAGTCCTACAAGGTCTAGCTTAAGTAAAATTGTGGCTGGCCTCAAGAAGATTACTAGTGACCCTGCCCATTTCAGGCCCAAGACTCTAGGGTCCACTAAAGATGGCTGTGAAAAGAGTTTAAATGAAACCAGTCCAGCAATTGCTAAGAGGCAGAGATTAATTGAAGATACTGTGAGCGCTAAAAAGTGTAGGACAACTGTTAATATAGCCAGTGAGGAAGGGTTGCCCAAAGCAGCTGATACTCCTAAATTGTCCAAGATGAAAAAAGCCAAGACTTTGGATCAATCAGCCAGTGAGGAAAGGTTGCCCAAAGCAGCGGATAATCCTGAATTGTCCAAGGTGAAAACCGCCAGTGAGGAAATGTTTCCCACAACAGCTGATACTCCTAAATTGTCCAAGATGAAAACAGCCAGTGAGGAAAGGTTGCCCAAAGCAGCTGATACTCCTAAATTGTCCAAGATGAAAACAGCCAGTGAGGAAAGGTTGCCCAAAGTAGCTGATACTCCTAAATTGTCCAAGATGAAAACAGCCAGTGAGGAAAGGTTGCCCAAAGCAGCTGATACTCCTAAATTGTCCAAGATTAAAACAGCCAGTGAGGAAAGGTTGCCCAAAGCAGCTGATACTCCTAAATTGTCCAAGATTAAAACAGCCAGTGAGGAAAGGTTGCCCAAAGTAGCTGATACTCCTAAATTGTCTAAGATTAAAACAGCCAGTGAGGAAAGGTTGCCCAACGTAGCTGATACTCCTAAATTGTCTAAGATTAAAACAGCCAGTGAGGAAAGGTTGCCCAAAGTAGCTGATACTCCTAAATTGTCCAAGATTAAAACAGCCAGTGAGGAAAGGCTGCCCAAAGCAGCTGATACTCCTAAATTGTCCAAGATGAAAAAAGCTAAGACTTTGGATCAAACAGCCAGAGAGCAAAGGCTGCCCCAAAAAGCTGATACTCCTAAATTGCCCAAGATGAAAAAAGCTAAGACTTTGGATCAAACAGCCAGTGAGCCAAGGCTTACAAAGGCAAACTTAAGCTTCTTCGTCAGAAAAGAAGCTAAAGTTGTCTTGACCAAATCTAGAATGGAAGCCAGTGGATCACCAGTGACCAAGAATAGAAGTTCATCAATAGATCCTGCAAAAACTGAGCCCCAAGTGTGGACCCCAACAACTCCAAAACTCTACAGAAGCACCGGCCTAAGTTTGACTACACCACTATCACCTTCTCCTCCGCGAAATCTTTTTTCACCTTCTCCCCCACCATTCCATTTATCACCTTCTCCCCCACCATTCCATTTATCACCTTCTCCCCCACCATTTCATTTATCACCGACTCCCCCACCAATTAAGTTTTCACTCTCTACCTCACCAATTATGCCGAACTTTCTATCATCCACCTTCAGTGGCCCCTCTTCCCCTTTTCAATTCAAAGAATTCAAATTCCCTCGTCCCAGCAGCAGTGTCCGATCCAGCATCAGCGGCAAAGCCATCAAAAAAGAACCCGTGTTCAGAGCGCCACCAATCATTTCACCCTTGCAGCCGTTATCATTCCTCGGTAGGCGCCTGCTCAAGAACCAGTGCGGGCAGTGTGGCCGCATGTTCCCCAGCTCTGCTGCCTTGGAGAGCCATGTCGGCCTGCACAAAGACCTTCCACCTTTCACCTGCGTGCACTGTGGGAAGGTCTTTCACGATAACAGGGCCCTCAACCGGCATCACAAGCAACATCGTGATGGAAAGGTCCACAAATGTGAGCAGTGTGGTAAGGGATTTGTCTACAAGTTCACCCTCAAAAAGCACATCGAGATGGTGCACGGCAGAATAAAGCCCTTTATCTGCCAAATCTGCCATAAAGGCTTCTCCACGAAAGAAGAGGTCAATTCTCACGTCAGAGTACACACTGGGGAGACACCATACCACTGCCACCTTTGTGTGAAGCAATTCAAGAGGAAAATGGACCTAAATAAGCACCTGAGGTGGCACAATGGGGAGAAGAGATACTGGTGTCCTTACTGTGAGAAGGGCTTTCTGGACTCTAACAATTTAAAATATCACAAGTACACGCACACAGGAGAGAAGCCCAGAGCCTGTCCCCGCTGCCCGAAGAAATTCACGCAAACTGGTCACCTCAAGAAACACTTGAGAACTGTACACAAACACGAAGAGAACGCTCAGTGAATGGCACCATGTTCCACATGTAGGGAATCATAGGGAATCAGCATCATTTATCAAGGATAAATGCAAGTCGACAATTCAAATTAACAGACAAGAGACAGTCTTTGTCGAGCAGTCTGTGTTTTTTTTTTTTCTTCCTCAGGCCTGATGGCTTCGGGCAGGGGTTTAACTTTCTTGGCTCCTCCAGTCTTTGTTGTGTCAAAGTGTCCCTGAGCAAGAACACTTAACTCCTAACTGCACCCCAGTGTGCACACCTGAGCAGCACACTGTTGGCTCAAATACAGAAAAGAAATGTACCATGTGGTATCGCTTTTTTTTATGTTCTGGTTTTCTTTTTTTCCTGGAACATGTTTTTTTTAATGCTTCTATGATGCTGACACGAGAGTGAAATTATTAGACTATTATAGAGCTCTAACATATAGACCTTTAACATGAGTTGCTTTACTAACATTATTTTTAGTTAGCACCCTTGGTCGGCACTTGGGATGGGACGATAATCGTTACTATCGTTTATCGTGATAAAAAGAAACATCACAATAATCGCATCGGAGATTGTAATTCATCGTGAAACTGCCCTCTGTCATACACTAGGATGAATTGGCTTTTGTTGAGCTGCAAATTCAGTACCACTTAAACCCTCTATACTTGATACAACAAACACGTAAAGAGTGTACTTGGTACACTCTTATTTCACTACACAAATCGATGCGCCAAAAATAGCAGATCTACAAGCTCACAACACGTTGCAACGCGTTGTGCGTTTGTAGATCGGCTATTTTTGCCGAACGTTCCCCTAAGAATGGGGATGCTGGGCGTTCTGGTGGTTAACAAAAGTGCCATTTTAAGTTTTAAGCATATTTTGCTTTAATTATTATAGTTAATGATCACGATAATATCGTTAATCGCAACTATTTTTGCTTAACCCATTAAGACCTGGAACGCATCTGTGTCACTTTAGATTTCTTTGGCTATTCAAAAATAGCAGATATACAAGCTCATAGCGCGGCACCGAGTGCCGCGCTACGAGCTTGTAGATCTGCTATTTTTTTTAAATTGTGAAAAAATAGTTAGGATTTTGATTTTTTTTAAAGAATCGCCTCATGTCTTGATGGGTTAAATAATTGTGACTTGTAATTTTCGTATCGTCCCATCACTAGTTGACTGCTCTCTCTGTAATGTATTTAATGGCCCTCAGATGAATGTTGAAGCAAAATGTTGTTGATTGTACTACAACTGAAAAGAACAATTGTTAGTTGTGTATTGTGTGATATTTAATTATTTCTCAATATGTTATCTCTGAAGATATATCATTTTCAATCTTTTTTATTTGTAGTTTAAAAGTAGATAAGGAATGCTTCTTGCATTTTATCAAAAAACAAAACAAAAAAAACATTGCCTACAAACACGGTTTACACTGACTGAGTAGTGCTATGCTAATCATTTGTTTGTTCATTTCTGATATTGACATATTGTTCAATGGCTTCCTGTTCAGTTTATGCTCATACAATGTGTATATATATGAGTGATTCATATTCTTATATTTTCTTTGTCTATAAAGGGAGTGCTGTGCTCTGTTTTTATTTGACAGTTCAACCATGCTTTCAGTCAGAACCCAGAGAAGACACTGTGACAATATTTTGTTTTCATTGTGTGATAGTATTGTCATAGAAATACTTTATACAAAACAAATTGTAAATATCCTTCTGACATTGTAAGTGTTTCAGTTTTATGACCAGTGCTAACACAGTTAAGTTCCCACTGATTTCCCCCATAGTATCCACCAGTTGTTGCCAAAACCGATAGCAAAGCCTGTGTATTTTGAAAGAAGGGAAGAAAAAAATAAAACGATAAAAGGTGAATGCTTGAACTTCATTTTTTCATTTGTTTGACATCGACAAGACTGTAAAAAACAAAGATCTTGCCATAATCTGTCATATCTAGTCACACATTCTTATTGATCTCGTTTTGAGAAAAACAATAGTAAGCAATAGGTGTGTATAACTTAGATGTTTTACGTTGTTTAACCCATTAAGACCGGGAAAGCATCATTTGTGTCATTTTAAGATTTCTTTGGCTATAGCAGATCCATATACAATGAGCTTGTAGATGTGCTATTTTTGAAAAAAAAATTGTGCAAATCTTTTGTTCCAGGGACCCCCAGAAGCAAAGATTTGAGTTACAAATGTCCGCTTAAAACTAAGAACTCCAAATATTTGTACACATTTTCATGATTTAAAAAAAATAGCAGATCTACAAGCTCATAGCACGGCACTGGGTGCCGTGCTATGAGCTTGTATATCTGCTTTTTTTTTTTAATAGCCAAAGAAATCTAAAATGACAGATGCGTTCCCGGTCTTAATGGGTTGACAGTGTTAGAAACCACACATTGCAGATGTGTTTAGCTGTGGACACTCAGAGATGCAGTTAGTGATTTTATTTAGTTAAAATAAGTTAATAAGTTGCCATAGAGTTGGTTCAGTCTCTCCAGCTCTTAAATAAAATAAAAAAAGCATTTTCAGGTAAGGATACCTATGTTATCCAATCAGGACAGAGAGAGGATAAACAAGTGCAATTGGAAGTGATTATGACAAGTAAATGAGCAGACACAATTGGATCTGGAACACTATAGAATTGAAGCTGATTCGTGGGTACACTCCTTTAAACAACAGCTGTTTCTGAGGCAATAATGCCGCCCACATTTTTGGACAATGTCATTATATATATATATATATATATATATATATATATATATATATATGCATTTTAATTACTACGATAAAACTACTGGAAAAAAAAGCTTTGTATATCAATAGTGTAAATATTAAGAGAATAACAATAGAAATGTAGTTCAATATCATTGTTGATCTACTGGTATGTTTCATCCTTAATTTGATTAAATTAGATTCATTTATTTTTAGTCATGAGTTGGGAGGCCAGTCTGTACACAGCTGAGGTGCAACTGTCATTTACCTTTAGAGACTGTGAGTCATCAATGACAAGCCATTAATAGAGCAAAGTCACTCAGTAATGTGACACACTCTACCAGTGGTGGGAAAAGTACTCAAATGTTTTTACTTAAAGTAAAAGTATCAATACCGCAATGTAGAAATACTCTGTTACAAGAAAAACTCCGGAATTCAAAATTTACTTGAGTAAAAGTACAAACATATTGGTGTCAAAATGTACTTAAAGTACCAAAAGTAAAAGTACTAAAATGTTTGAAAATAGCCAATCTACAAGCTCACTATGCGTCACAGACACATTCTGGGCTTGTATAGAGCTGCTATTTTCTATGTATAAATCAAGAATAACTCCAACCCCAATCCTTAAATAAAACCGCCTAACACTAACCCCAATCTGATTATTTTCTTAATTATAAACCTAAAGGTCTTTACACACCAGGAGCTTGACGAATGAACAATCAGAACGTGTCAGAAAATATTTCACAGCAAACTATTAATTTGGTGATGCCTCATTCATACAAGTTGACTCTTTTATTCGCAGTGAAAAATAGACTTTCTTTTTTTAGAAATGTTGCTTTATTGCCACACATTATTCTTGCATGTATGCAATCATAGCACAAACAGCAGTTTAAATTGGTAGAAATTAATCCCATGAAATAAACTTGCCCGTCCGGTATGAAAACGACCTGTACTCAAGAAATCTGTTATACCACAACATTTCTCTTGTGTGAATCATATAAATTGTCCTCACAATATCTATTTATCAAATTCTACTATACTTGTGGGGACATTTGGGCCTCACAAGTATAGTAATACACACACACACACACACACACACACACACACACACACACACACACACACACACACACACACACACACACACACACCACCCGGGTACTACTAATACACACGCACATTTCAATGAGTGGGAAACTCATGGGACAATTTTAGAATATGATCACACTGTTGGTAGTCAACACACACACATGCAGACAGACACGACACCCTGTCAGGAATGTAACTGGATCTTTCCATCAGGGTATAAAAAGCTGGGACGTCCACAGAGGGAAGACAGAACGAAGAGAGAGACAGACAGACAGACAGAGACAGCAGAAGACTGCAAGACAGAGCGAAGGCCAACTAAACCAGAGGACATCTAACTTCTAAAGCCAACTATAAAAGAACATCATCAGCTTTGAGCAGAGTACTTTCTGAGGAAACCCTACCGTGAGGAAAGCTAGTTTTTAAAGGCTAAGTTCAACTAAACTAGTGTATAGCTACTAACTACCCGGAGGCCCACCTAAACCATGCTTAGCAACTTCCACCATCAGCCATCCGCCCTCCTCGGCCCTGCACCCGGCCTGCTGATGTCACCTTTCGCGGATTTCCACTGGCCCGTCCGCAGCCTCTGGCCCGAGACACGCCCCCTGTTCTACCAGCTGGAACAGGAGATGGTGCGTAACTTTCAGCTAATGAAACAGAACATGGACTACATGGAGCGCCTGCACCAACGCATCTGGGACGAGATCGACCAATCGGCGCCGGGCGCCACTACCACCACCGCCTCCTTGAAGCCAATCACATTCCAGATGAGCAAGGACCAGGGCGGAGCCTTTGCGCTCACACTCAACACCAAGGACTACACCCCCGAGGAGCTGTCTGTCAAACAGGTGGGTGGAGTCAAGCTGAGGTCATAGCAGTATTGGTATTTGCAGTAGCAGTAATAGGGAAGTGGTGGCCTCGGCCTGGTAAACAGAATACACATGAAATGTGAATTCCACGACCGGGATGGTTTACCAGGCTAGGGACGTGGTGGCCTTAAGCGAGCACTTCACCCATTTATAACCTTATCTTCATATAATTGGTCCTCACTCCTCACTAATGCCCATTATGAGATGACACACTTTCGTCTACTCACTCCATGTCTCATTGATGGGCCGCCGTGGACAGTTCAGAAACCTGCCTACCAATGACATCATCGATGTGGATTCCAAGCTAATAGAAACTACTGCCTTTTTTAACTGTCTGGAAAGTTAGCTTGCTGAAGTAGAAGCCATTGTCCTTGCATCAGTTTTAGTTTTTTAAGTTTGATATCTTTTTTTTAATTGCCAAACGTGCCTACAGATGATGTCACCGGTAGGCAACATGTTTCTGAACTGTCCATAACCATCTGATAATGAGCATTTACTAGTGAGGACCAATTATATGAAGACAGGTTGAACATGGGTGAAGTGCTCCTTTAAGATTAGGGGCACAGTTTACAACTAGAGCCCGGTTGATGCCAGATGCTAGTTCACCAGCAAGTGCATTATTTTCTAATCAACTTGAAAAATGAATATTTTGCCAACCACTTTCAACCTGGCATCCCATCATTTTGGGCAAATCATTATGGTGAAAATGTACAATATGTGACATATTGTGAGCTTATAGAGCTTAAAAATCAGGACACATCAGCACATAAGATACCAATGTCATAAAAGAAATCCAATAACGGATGATATATTGGTCTGGCTCTACTTGTGACCATGTTTTTTTTGGGACTATAAATAAATAACCAAAATACGGGCACATGGTTGAAAGTAACCCAAAACAATACTCTTACAAGGCATTATGGGAGATGTAATGAGTATTACAAGTATTATCACTATAGCATCAGCTGCATTAGTGGAAGTATACTAGTAGGGATTCTGTAACTCTAAAAGAGACCTGTAAGGCATTGGTTCTCAAAGTGGGGTCCGGGGACCCCCAGGGGTACTTGAGGTGGTTCCAGGGGGTCCCCAGCTAAATGATGGATAGGAACCAAATGGACCCTTATGGGTCTGTAACTCTGAAAGCGTACAAATGGAACCAAATGGACCCGTTAGGGTGCTAGAGCCGTGAAAATCTTCTCTTATGGGGGTCCCTGGCATATTCAAATGGGGGTCCGCGGGCTAATAAGTGTCAATTTGGGGGTCCTTGACATGAAAATGTTTGAGAACCACTACTGTAAGGATCCATCTGGTTCCATTTGTACACTTTTGGGGGTACCTTGAAATAAAAATAAAAAGTCTGAGAACCAGAGTCCTAAACTGTCAACTTCCTTCTTCTGGACAGGTGGGCAGGAAGCTGCGGGTCAGCGGTCGCTCCGAGAGGAAACAGGAAGTGGACAGCCACAGCTCGTACCGACTCCACGAGTTCCGTCAGGAATTCGACCTCCCCGACGGCCTCAACCCCGACTCCGTCACCTGCTCCCTGGACGGGGGTCTCCTCCGCATCCAGGCACCCTGTGAAAGGGACCCCGCGGGGTCCAACGAGAGGGTGGTCCCCATTACCGTCGCCCCGCGGGAAGAGCTGGCGTTGACCACCACGACGACACCCAAGACCACCGCAGGGGAGGTGGCCTCAGACACCAAGACTGAGACGAACTAAGAGTGGACCCCAAATCATTGTTTTTTCCTTTTCTACAAACATCAAAACAGAACTCTATAACAGTGGTTTTCAACCTTTTTTCATGCCAAGGACCCCTAAAATGATATACATTTGGCCGCGGACCCCAATTTGAAAACGTTTTGTGCCAGGGACCCCCAGAAGCAAAGATATCAGTTAATTTTCGCTTAAAAAAATATAAATATTCAAAGATATGCACACTTTTCCAAGGTTTTTCAAAAATAGCAGATCTACAAGCTCATAGCGCGGCACTCGGTGCCGCGCTATGAGCTTGTAGATCTGCTATTTTTGAATAGCCAAAGCTAGGTGGTTAAAATGAATGTGACGCTATGTTAACTCATTTAGCTGGGGACCCCCTGGTACCCCTCCAAGGACCACTGGTGGTGCCCGGACCACTGGTTGAAAACCACTGCTCTATAATGTCGACCTTTTTCTGGACATCATTTTTATGTGTATGTTTAATCATTTGATGTGCCTGATTCACAAGGTGTTTAAATCATTTTGTGTTTAATAAATAATATATGATCAATAAGACTTTCAACCAAGAAACATTATTACGAGTAATGTCACATGAATGATGAATGAATGATAATTGCCACAAAACTATGTGAGAATTATCTAATTGTTTTAAATTTAACTTGCTATAAATGATGAGGTTTCTCAGGACATAAAACTTGTATTTTCCATATAGGAAAGGGACCTTTGCTGCTGAGGTACTAATGTGTTATTAACAAAAAACACATTCAAATGTATTTTGATACCAGTGTTGAACAGTAACTTATTACTAAGTAATATATTATAATGTTATTACTGTCCCCAGTAACGAGCAGTGTAAGGCAGGGGTCTTCAACGTTTTCAGGCCAAGGACCCCCTAGCTGAGAGAGAGATGAAGCAGGGTCCCCCTCTCTATCTGAAACACAATTTTATACAATATAATTTTTGCTGCTCTTTTTTCCCTCTACACCTATATAACTCTTTGCCAAAAATAGCCGATCTACAAGCTCACAACGCCTCGCAGCGCAAGGCGTTGTGAGCTTGTAGATCTGCTATTTTGGCTTAAGTTCTGCTCGGAAAAGCGATGCTAGGGTTCAAGTGGTTAATGTAAAAAAAATAATCATATCACACAAAGATTTGGCGGACCCCCTATAGTAACTCTGAGGACCCCCTAGGGGTCCCGGACCCCCTGTTGAGAAGACCCCTGGTTTAGTCTCTCTAGTTGCGCTACAAGTTAGAATAAAATATGGACAAACCAAACTAGGCCTATTATTATACCAAAAGAAACGAAACGAGTATACCAAACTAAACACAATTTAAAGTAGGAATCATTTTGGAGGTGCACGGCACTAGAGCAGTGGTTTTCAACCTTTTTTGCGTCAAGCACCCCCAAATTGACACACATTAGCCCGGGGACCCCCATATGAAAAGTTATGCCAGGGACCCCCAATAAGAGAAGATTTTTACGGCTCTAGCAGTGATTCTCAACCATTTCAATTTCAAGGACCCCCAGTTTAACATGCATTAGGCTACAGACCCCCATTTAATGGCATTTCTATCTCTGGACTGGGACCCCAATTGTTTAATTATAAAAACAATGTTAATGTAACTCTGAGAGTGTGCAAATGGAACCAAATGGACCCTAACTGGGTCCATTTGGTTCCATTTGTACACTCTCACAGTTACAGACCCATAAGGGTCCATTTGGTTCCTTACTATCCATCATTTAGCTGGGGACCCCCTGGAACTCCCTCAAGGACCCCTGGGGGTCCCCGGACCCCACTTTGAAAACCAAGGCACTAGAGGCTCTGGTCATTGGGTTCCGGCCACCTGATGACGTAAAGCTATTTCCGCTCCGACCGTATCAGTAACCCGGAAATTGTTTATTTAGCCATCTCAGGCTAGTTGTTATTATTATGGTAGCTATAGAGCTGATTCTGCTTCACCATCTGGCTCCTTATAACAACAACAACAACAACAACACGAGAATCTAACCGTTAAACACACGTACATAAACATAGAATTCAGCTGTTATGAGTCAATTCATTCAGTGTTCATCATCATCACACTGTGGCTGAGATTTATATAAACACTGTCGTCCTGAAATAGAGACACATCATGGAACCATCACACAGTAAAGTAAGTTGTTTTTATGTTCTCTGTTAAAGAATCCAATCTAATTACACGTAACAGTCTGTTTTACCACTGTAAAACAGACTGTTACATGTAATTAGATAATATTTTTTAATGTGCACTGTAAACCCTGTCTGTAACCCCATGTTTGTGCCGAAACAGTACAATTTTTTTTCGATTTCTACCCGTTGATATGATGTTTTTGCATAGTAGTTTATCTGTCTGTCATTAAATGCCTCGATGAATCGAGTACAAAGAAAGGACCCCAATGGAAACAAGCCATAGTGCCCATTTCTTGGTTTTAAATTCCTCTTAGCATAGCAGACCTTGTATTGAACTGTACTTCACTGTGCTTGCCTTGGCAACGTTAATAAAGTATTCAATCAATCAATCCAATCAATCAATCTGGATTGAACGACGTCAGTTGAGCTCCCTCTGGTGTTGTGCTATCCCTGATACATGACAGTCATGGATGATTTTCAAAATCGTGTTTGCACTTTCTCCTTTTTTGCTCCATACATCTACCTACACGTTGAGATTTCAAATGTAAAGGTCTTACCTCATGGCCACGGATGTTACAATTATGTACGGGCCCTCAAAAGTACCCGTATCTTCCATATTGTTCAATAAAAAGCCCTTTAATCCGATTGGTGACCATTTTCTCATAGTGTTATAAATAATGTAGCAGAGTGCAATACAACTTCCAACCGATAGGGTCGCATAGTTGAAAGTATAATTATTGAGGAAATACGGAGAAATTGGCCACCGGTCGGATTAAAATGCTTTTTATTGAACAATACAGAAGATACGGGTACTTCTGATGGCCCGTACATAATTGTAACATCCATGGCCATGAGGTAAGCACTTAATATTTGAAATCTGAACGTTTATGTAGATGTACGGGCTGTAAATGGATAAAGTGCAAACACCAGGTTGAAGTTCATCCATGATGACGGGCATGAACAAATGGTCCCTGGAACCAAACTATTTTGAGATAGGGGGTTTGCGGCCAAATACATATAATATTGGGGGTCCTTGACATGAAAACGTTTGAGAAGCACTGATATTATAGCAACATAAGTCACTTTTTAGCCTAATAGAGAGAACCCCAGACCACAGAAATTCCACTGAATGTTCAAAGTTCAGGTTTTTGGGGTGTAATTGAGGTCATAAAAAAAAAAAATAATAATAATAATATATATATAATAGAAAAAGAATGTCATGAAAACTTTCAATTAATTCATTCCAGACCAGTGTGTGGAGTCCAGGCTGCAGGTGAAGATAACCTCTCCAGACCCAGCCACTGGTGTTTCTGTCTAGGAGGAACCTGAAGATCACTGGGACCTCAGTAAGTTTCATATGCTGTCGTTATTCCTTTCCATTTTTCTGTTCTTGTTTTGACCAGGCGTTGATGGTCTTGTTTGAATATTTCTGTTACATTTTTGATGTGAACTGCTGGAAATAAAAATTGGTTGCAATGAATATTTTCCACAATGAATCATTGGACAGCAAACTATGCTTGTTTAAAACACGGACACACATTAGGGTCCATAGGCAAAGAGGCGATGATTGCAGCTAAAAAGGCCTCCGATTTTTCAGTTAAAACCTTTTTAGTACGCGTTTGAAGGACCATGATAAAGACTTAAAGGAGGAGTTCACCCAAAAAATGACATATTTTCTATCAATTTTGTGGCATTCCTGAGCCAATAATTTGATGACCGGGTGTCTATCCGGTAGGAGACACAAATAATCTACTTTGTGTCTCCTACCGGATACATTAGCCGGTAGGAGACGGGAATCAAATTATTGACTTAGGAATGCCACAAAAACTCAAATAAATCCATGGATTCAAGGCTTCATGGGGTGTGCAATTGATAGAAAATAAGCCATTTTTTGGGTGAACTACTCCTTTAATGTTTTGTAAACCAGCATGTCATGAAACCTTGATGTTTTTGTCCTTTTGTGACCAATAAAATGCATAATTATTCCATGTGGTGGAACGTCAAAATCCATTATGGGATTTTTTTTTCTCAGACTCATCCATGGATTATTATTAATAATACTATGTTCTCTACCTTTGTTTTAGCGAGTCGGCGAGTGACGATGGCGGAGGAACAGGGGCCACAGAGTGAAGGCAGTGATATTGACGATCTCGATGGCACCAGTTATTTTGCCTCGGACCAGTGGATGAGAGACGTGTTCGTTAAAGACGATGAGGAGGACGTCATCGACTTCCACGGGGATTGGAAGACGGGGAATTACCACCCGCGCGTGAAGAGAGAGTTTAACCGCGCGCCGGGGGTGAAGATCGAACTGCCGGACAATGCAACACCGTTGCACGTTTTCTCTAAGATGTTCACAGAGGAACTGTTTCTGCGACTCGTGACAGAAACGAACGCGTACGCACAGGAGAGCAGGAGGGAGATACCAGAATCGAAATGCCAGAAAAACAAGTGGACGCCTGTGTCTGCGACGGAAATGAAGTCTTTCATCGGGCTGTGTATCGCCATGGGGATTCTCAAGCTGCCAGTCACAAGAGACTACTGGCGAAAAACAAAAGGGCTTTTCGCAACCAATGTACCCCAAGTAATGTCACGGGACAGATTCTCCATGATTTGGAGGTAATATAAATTATAATGGTAATTGTCTGATTACCATTATAATTTGGTTCCATTTGGAACCAAATTAATTATAATGATGATGATAATTATTATATTATTATTATTAATATTACCCTTATTATTATTATTACTCTCCGCAGGAGAGTTTTGTTTTCACTTTCTAAATATGACACACCGATTGGTCAAGCCTCACGTGACACGTGACAATACGGTGAAATACTGTATAAATACATGGCATCACTTTGACAGTGGCTTTGCCACTGTCAAAGTGAGGTAAGACAGGAACCATCACGAAATGGCTGCATGGCTGATACATAATTAGCCATGCAGATAGGACAGATAGGACACTTATATAGACAGGAGGGATATGACACTTACACAGACGGATAGGACACTTACAGTACACAGACAGGACGGATAGGACACTTATACAGACAGGACGGATAGGACACTTATACAGACAGGACGGATAGGACACTTATACAGACAGGACGGATAGAACACTTACACAGACAGGACGGATAGGACACTTACATAGACAGGAGGGATATGACACTTACACAGACAGGACGGATAGGACACTTACAGTATACAGACAGGACGGATAGGACACTTACAGTATACAGACAGGACGGATAGGACACTTATACAGACAGGACGGATAGGACACTTACACAGACAGGACGGATAGGACACTTACATAGACAGGATGGATAGGACACTTATACAGACAGGAGGGATAGGACACTTATACAGACGGATAGGACACTTATACAGACAGGACGGATCGGACACTTATACAGACAGGATGGATAGGACAGTTAGAACATAAGAATTAGAACATTCCCAACATTCCCAACACAAGTCTGGTAAGAGTGAGGTAAGACAGGAACAATCACGAAATGGTTGAGAAATGGCGGATACTGTAACAATTGGATAGGACACTTACACAGACAGGACGGATAGGACACTTACACAGACAGGACGGATAGGACACTTACATAGACAGGACGGATAGGACACTTATACAGACAGGAGGGATAGGACACTTATACAGATAGAACATTCCCAACATTCCCAACAGCGGAGAGTTGTGCTCCGAGGAGCACTTTTTCTAGTTATTATTATTATTATTATTATTATTATTATTGTTATTATTATATAATGATGATAATTATTATATTATAATAATAATAATAATAATAATAATAAACTTTATTTTGTATAGCACCTTTCGTGACATGAAATGCAGCTCAAAGTTCTTTACACAGCAATTAAAAACAGAGCAAGAATAAAGCACGAGTGCTTTACATGATGACAGTAATAGTAGTGGTATTTTTTTTATCATCACACACAAGTTTAAAATGTACTGTACAGTGCAATATCGATGATGTTGGTCGGACAAACAGCTACGTTTCAGGATTCAAATTCAAAAATAGCAGAACTACAACTTCCGTTATTTTTTGCTATTTTGGGTGAAACTGTAGTATACATTTTAGCTTGTAAATAAAAGATGAGTGTTATTTCTTTTTCATTTACTGCTTTCTAGAGTTTTAGCAATTTTCAGCTTTTTTACAGTGGGCGGGGGCATTCTGTCCGGTGGCTAAATATGTATTTTTTACACAATAAAAAAGGTCCTGTGGTCTTTGATGGCCAGATGTGAGTTATTGGGGGCTAAAAGAGCTATTGTAAATAATAATAAAGAGAACGCCGGGTTATTGTGTAAAAAAATACATATTTAGCCACCGGACAGAATGCCCCCGCCCACTGTAAAAAAACTATAGAAAGCAGTACATTTAAATGTTTTAACACTCATCTTTTATTTACTTTAATTACAATCTAAACCATAAACCTTGGTTGTAAAAAAACAAAGTTGTCCTTTTTAATGGGTTAAGTTAAGTGTGTCATATATGCTTTCATCCAAAGCAACTCACATACTTGTGTGAATATCTTTGTGTACTTTCAGGTATCTCCACCTGCAAAACAACCAAGCAGATGACGTAGACCGCTCCGACAAGCTGTGGAAGTTGCGATGGTTTCTCGACTACCTCTCCGGCAAATTCCAGGCGCTCTACGAAGTGAACGGCTTCGTGACGGTAGACGAGACCATGGTGAAATTCAAGGGAAGACTCGACTTCGGTCGGTATCACGCCCACAAACAGGCGAAACACGGCGTCAAGGTGTGGGTCATGGCAGAGAGCTCCACCGGCTACGTCGCAAACTTCCGAGTCTGCACGGGTCGCGGGCGGACGCAAGAGAAGGCCGTCGTCAACAGCGTCGTCATGGACCTCGCCAGTCCGTACTACGGCTCTCACCTGTCCGTCTTCATGGACAACTCCTACTCGGGGGTGGAGCTCTTCCAGGAGATGACGAGACACGGGCTGAACGCCTGCGGCGACGTTCGTTATAACCGAGGCGGGCTCCCGAAGAACCCGACGGCCGAGAAAGCTTGGTACTCTCAGAAGGACGACCTCACGCTCTGCGTTTGGCAGGACGAGAGCAGGTTTGCCATGGTGCTGTCTAATTACCACGATCCCACCGAGAAAGGCTCGATGAAGAGAAAGAAGGGAGCGTCCAACCAGCCTGAGGTCATGGTGCCGGCGTGCATCTCCGACTACCAGAAGAACATGAAGGGTGTGGATTTGCTGGAGCAGATGGTTGAATATTATCAGTATCAGCATCGCTCGCAGAAATGGTGGAGGAGGATCTTTTTCTTCTTCTTGTCCGTCGCGTGCTACAACGGGTACATCGCCGCAAAGTGTGCCGGAGGAAAAGCGTTCGCGACCAAGTCCAGAGGTTACAAGGACTGGCTGGAGGACCTGGCACAGGAACTCACCGTCCCGGTGACCACGAGGAGTGCTCCTCAGTGCACCTCGACGCCCAATCGACCCCCCGCGGACGAGCACGACTTTGAGAAGATCTTTGACAAGAGAAAAAGTTGCAAGGAGTGTTTGAGGCAAGGCACTCACACTCGCATCAGTACCACCGTCTACGGCTGCAAACAGTGCAACGAGGCCTTACACACCGAGTGCTTTGGCAAACACGTCCGGCGATTTCTGTAGGATGGATGATGGCGTATCGTACAGTACACTAAAGCCTACGGTTGGGCTCCTTCAGGATTTTAACAATGCTGGTTCCTTAACCATTCCCTTAACCCATTAACCCATTAAGACCTGAGGCGATTCTTAAAAAGGTTTTCTAAATCCTAACAGTTTTCTTTTTTAAATCTAAAAAAGAAAGTTTTCAAGATTTTTCAAAAATAGCAGATCTACAAGCTCATAGCGCGGCACTCGGTGCCGTGCTATGAGCTTGTATATCTGCTATTTTTGAATAGCCAAAGAAATCTAAAGTGACACAGATGCGTTCCAGGGTTAATGGTCCCTTTAGCGATTCCTGAAAAAAAAAAAAAACTTATAATTTTTGTCTTTTTTTTCATATATACAGTATTGCATAAATAATGTTGCAGTGGTTCTCAAAGTTAGGTCCAGGGACCCCCCTGGGTTACTTGAGGGGGGGTTCCAAGTTGACCCTTACAGGGTCAGTAACTCTGAGGGGGGGAGACCAACCGGACCATCTCGCCCCCTAAGTCAAGACTGCCAGTTAAAAAAAAAAACCTTCTGGTAAGTAAGTAAGTACATTTTATTTATATAGCACTTCTCACAGAGAAAACTCACAAAGTGCTTCACATACCATAGAAATACAACAAGTTTAACAAAAAACAGCAGCAAAACAGTACAATATAACAAAAACAGGAGGAAGAAATAAAAAGAAAATCAACGATATTCTGCAAAAGCATGACCAAACAGAAGTGTTTCTGTGGTTTCAAGTGTTCCAAGTGGTTCTTAAAAATTAGCCTGGTAAACCCTCCCTCCAGAAATCTCAATTGTATTTTATTGGAATTTCCGGAGGGAGGGTTTACCAGGCTACTTAAAAATGCCCACAGACGTT
This sequence comes from Gymnoscopelus microlampas, assembly GCF_963454915.1. Classification (NCBI taxonomy): domain Eukaryota; kingdom Metazoa; phylum Chordata; class Actinopteri; order Myctophiformes; family Myctophidae; genus Gymnoscopelus; species Gymnoscopelus microlampas. The sequence continues at coordinate 42,167,388 of NC_139957.1, forward strand.
GCAGCTCTCAGGGCCTGCGGTAGGGCATTCCAGAGTCTGGGAGCTACAGCCTGAAAGGCTGGTACTTTTCAATTAATAGCGTTTCGGCGTCAAGTCTTCCTCAGCGTATTAAGAAAGTGGTCAGTGGTGTTGTGTGTACCAGGAGGGACTGATAGACAGACAGACAGACATGACAAGGACTTCAGCTGCTGTCGCACACGCACCCCCCCCCCCCCCCCCCCCCCCACCGCCGTTGTCGGCTTGCGCCGGGCCTGGATGGAAAACGAATCCGGTTCCTCACTGTTGGATCCGGGTTCCTCCGGTTTCGAATCTCAACCGTTTACTAAAGCCCGAGTTATACTTTGTCGTGTGCAAAAAAAAATAGCGTTGTGAGCTTACAGATCAGCTATTTTTGTCGTGTGACACTTGACGTATGACGGCGCATAAATTAAGCATAACTGTTGTTCAAACTGACGTAGTTATTGCATGTCTTGACGCATTTTTCAATGTTTTCAATTCAGTTCGGTTGTGGAACATTCTCAGTTCAGTAGTATTATGATGGCATACAGTAGTACAGTGAGTTTTTTTATTTTACGTCTTATGTTTATTCAGCTTTCAGCATGAGCACAGGTTGAAAAAGGCAGGTGCCATTAACTGTATATAACTTTGTATAGTCTCAGTCGGGTGGAAACCTCAAACTGTCAAACTGTTACTTTTCAGGATTCAAATTCAAAAGTAGCAGATCTACAAGCTCCAAACGCGTCGGTTCGTGCCGCGTGTCGAGCTTGTGGATCCGCTACTTTTGATGCTTTTGTGTGACGCTGTAGTATGTATGATCAAGTAGGACGTTGATTTATGAAAAAAACTCAAAAGGTTAAAATATGGAGATGAGAGGTTTCTGCGCTACAGCAACGATATCTGTGTTCACCGAACAAACTAATGTAGTTATAGCACTACTTCAGACAGTTTTTTTGTTTTATTGAAAATATTTTTTTCAATGTTTTATGTTCAGTTGTGGAACACAGTTCAGTAGGATGATGATGGCATACAGTACAGAGGTTTCTGCCCGACAACAACTATATACGTAACTATTTAGTACACAGTATATGTATGTAGCCCCTCTTTTTATTGCTCTTGGACTGCTACTTGTCCTTACAGTGCCACTTTGTTTTTGTTTGTCCACTGCCACTTGTGAACACATCTGTACACATCTTTTCTTGTATTTATATTTCATCTTTTATATTTTCTTTGTTTGATTATACTTTAATTATCTCCAATCGGAACCTCTCCCTTTGCTGTATAGCTCAGAGATGAGGTTCCACTGCGTCGGATGCCCGGCAGGTGACGACACAGGCGAAGATTGGCCACTATGGATGATTCTTAACTGTTTCCGCACATCGTATCAAAACAGTAACGGTCAGGCCCCCTGCTCTCAGATGTTCTTACATTTTAGAGGCCAAGAATGTGTTACCGACGGGTTGAAACGAGTGTTTAAATCGCTTTTTTATTCAGCCTGTGGCCAGTCAACCCCCGTCCGCATGTGCTGTACTGCTCCCGTAAGATTGCATTTGGAAAACATGGCACAGGCTGACTAAAAAAGTGATTTAAACGCTTGTTTCAACCCGTCCGTTAGATTTTCTTGGCCATTTAAAACATCTGAGAGCAGGGGGGCCAAACTTTACTGTTTGGATACGATGTGCGGAAAAAGGTAAGAATCGTGCATAGTGGCCGATTTTCGCCGGTGTCGGTGTTTTTGCCGTGCCTGTCTGCAATTTGTAACTGGACGCTGTAAAAAGTCTAAGCTTAAAGGAGTAGTTCACCCAAATGATGTCTTACTTTCTATCAATTACACACCCAATGAAGCCTTGAATTCATGGAGATTTTTTTTTGTTTTTGTCACATTCCTGAGCCAATAATTTGATGACCGGCGGAGTCTCTGGTAGGAGACTCAATTGGCTTAAAATGCGACAAAAAATGGGATTTGTAATTGATAGAAAATAAGTAATTTTTGGGGTGAACTACTCCTTTTAAAACCAGAAATGTCCCCCCCTGCTACTAGTGTTGATGATGTCTTGTATATCATATTGTATCGTATATATGTCTTTAAATGTCTAAATGAATTGAATACACAGGACCGCAATGGAAACCACCTTTTTGTGTTATCCTTTTAGCATCCTTGTATAATCGTACCACTGTACTATTTGCAAACTGTTAATAAAGTATTCAATCAATCAATCGATGAATTTCTTGTGGGTGGGGTTTCCCAGCAGCAGGTTGGTTTAACTGTTGAGGAAACTCAACAAACGCCCAGCCAGAGCAGTTATTGTGAAGTGTATAGCTCATATACAGGGTTCCTGGGTTCCAGGGTCCCCCAGGGGTCTTTGAGGGGGTTCCAGGGGGTCCCCTGCTAGATTATTGATAGTTAGGCAAGGAACCAAATGAACCCTTATGGGGCTGTAACTCAGAGTGTACAAATGGGACCAAATGGACCCTTACGGGTCCATTTGGTCCCATTTGTACACTCTCAGCGTTATGATGGTCTGTGGTCTTAATGCAGGGGATCTCAAAGTGTGGTCCAGGGACCCCCAGGGGTCCTTGAGTGGGTTCCAGGGGGTCCCCAGCCTATCAAAAAAAAACTTTAACATTTTTGAAAATGTTTGCATATTTTAGAGTTTTTTTTATCACCACAAGTCCTGTATGGGGTACTTGGCATAACAATATATTTTCAGTATTGGGCTCCGTGGCCAAATATACATCGATTTATGGGTCCAAATTACGTTCAACCCAGATTTGGCTCAAACAAGGGGTTGAATTCGTTCCACTGCTATGCCACCAAAATGTGGAATGCCCTACCAACAGTCATAACAAAGTGTTACTCCATACTGTCCTTCAAAACTGCTCTAAAAGATGCACTTTGACTTAGGTGACTGCAATTCGGAACTGGACCCATAAAAAAATTCAAGCCTATCACCAGAAATAACCCCCCCCTGTTTACTGTACATATTTTTCTTTTTGATTACTACTCGTTTATATGATGTTTTGCCTAGTAGTGTATATTTGTCTGTCATTAATGTTTCGATGAATTGACTACAAAGGACCCTAATGGAAACAAGCGATAGGCTTTCTGCAAATTGTTAATAAAGTATTCAATCTATCAATCAATCAATCAATCCTTGACATGAAAAAGTATCAGCATCACACATCGATATGGCAGGGGTCTTCAACAACAGGGACCCCTAGCGGGTCCTCAGAGTTACTACAGGGGGTCCGCTAAATCTTTTTGTGATATGATTTTTTTTTTACCTTAACCACTTGAACCCTAGCATCCCTATTCTGAGGACAACTTTAGCCAAGAACTTGTAGATCTGCTAGTTTTGGCAAAGAGGTGTTTGGTGTAGAGGGAAAAAAGAGCAGACCAAGTAAACCAAAAAAGCTGAAACACAATTTTATGCAATATAGAGGGGGTCCCTGTTTCATCTCTCTCTCAGCTAGGGCCCCTTGACCTGAAAACGTTGAAGACCCCTGCGATATGGGATGTGAGTGATTGACCCTCCCCCGGAGCAGCAGGGGGCGGTAACGAGCTCATTTTGACCCCAGCTGCTTCCCGTCGTAGTGAGTGAGTGAGTAACAACAATAACAATTCAACATGGTTGTGAAGAAGAAGAAGAAGACCTCTGGTCAGTTTATAAAACCTTTTAATGCTGTTAGTTTATCTTTATATGTGTTTATATCACACCATAATGACATAAAGAGGTTTATTCTATTCATGGAGATCATTATTTATCATCAGGCTGTTGGCGTTTTATCTCCACTGTGTATAGTGTGTGTGTGTGTGTGTGTGTGTGTGTGTGTGTGTGTTAACACAGTGGAGCTGGGTGATGCTAAGCTAATGCAGCTAAGCTAACGCAGCTAAGCTAATGTAGCTCGCGCGCGCGTGTGCGTGCGTGCGTGAGTGATTGTCATAGGAACAGCAGAGCTTTTTTGAAACGGTTGTAAATATTCAGAATCATGTGTTTTTCGTGCACGTTAGAAGCAAAGCAGTGTTGCCATATTTTGCGAGAGAAATAAGCAACCAGGTCTACGAAGACGAGTACAAAAGAAGCATTTGAATTGAGTACAAAGGACCCCAATGGAAACAAGCCATAGGCTTACTCAAAACCCCCAGACCTTGTATTGAGCTGTACTTTCCTGTGCTTTTTTTTTTTTTTTGCAAACTACTAATTATCCAATCAATCAATCAGAGCATAGCAGTGCCAGTGGCGGCCATTTTGTGGTTCCATGGATAGAAAGCCCATTCATTTTTCCCATAGAGATTTCCGAAAATATTGATATAAAAAATATTAAAGGGATATTTCACTTTCAAAAGAACTTTTGGTCATTTTATCGTCTACTCAGGCCTTTGTGAGCCCCTCAGACAGTTTTTAAGTTGCTTGATTCAGTATTTAGATATTTGATATTCATATTATCAGACACGCCCCCTTCCTATGCAAACCCATTGTAACTTCAAACTCCATTTTAAACATGTTAGATTCGTCAGAAACACCCGTCCTTGGTTCTGGTGACTCACCCTGCCCTCCTAATGCATGAGGGGGTCCGTGTTTTTCCGATTAATGTTTTCATTTATTTTATTACATTTTTTTATTGTATTTTATTTTTTTCATTTTCCCCAAAAAATAGTTGCGGTATGAGTCACCAGAACCAAGGACGGGTGTTTTTGATAAAATGGAGTTTGAAGTTATAATGGGTTTGTATAGGAAGGGGGTGTGTCTGATAAAATGAATATCAAATATCTAAATACTGAATCGGGCAACTTAAAAACTGTCTGGGGGGTTCACAAAAGCCTAGACGATAAAATGACTCAAAGTCTTTTTGAAAGTGAAATATCCCTTTAAGCCTGGAATCAAGCCATCCAGGCTCCTGGTGAATAATGACCCAACACATTTGATTCTGAGTCAAAACATATTCGTTTTTTTTAAATAGAATATAGTATATAATATAAATAAATATTTAAGTATTTTTTGACACAGAATCAAATGTTTTATGGTCATGATTCACCAGGAGCCCATATTTATATATTTAGTTTTAGGCCCTAAAACTAAATATATAAATATTTTCGGTAAAAATGAATGGGCTTTCGATCTGTGGCTCCACTAAATGGCCGCTACTGCTATGCCCTATATCCACTTTAAACCACTTTAAACCTACTGTATATACATTGGCTATGCGATGCATTGTGAGCTTGTAGCTCTGTTATTTAAAAAAAATAAAAAATGAAAAGGATATTTGGATTTTTTTTGGAAACATTGTTATTGTTATTACACATGTACACATGTTATTTGTATTCAGAATTTTCTAATATTCAGCGCCAACAATTTGATTAAATAGTTAATCACAATTATTTGTATGACAATTAACCATCAACTTACATTTTGTAATTTTTTAATTATGACAGCCCTAATCATGAGTTTTGATCAGTGTTGCCATGTCTGCTTATTATAAGCGGCTTGTTTTCCTGTAAAGTTACTTGTCAATATGTGGGTTTTTTTGGGGGCTTGTTTCTAAAGTGTAGTTTCCTAATATTGTTTAAACCAGTGGTTCTCATATTTTGCGATATCAAATTGATATATAATTGTCCGCGAACCCCCCATCTGAACATATTTTAGACAGGGACCCCTGTCACAAAATACGTTGTTAAATGTGCAAAAAAATTGCAAAAAAACTTTTTTTCTCAATATTTTGTGAAAATAGCATATCTACAAGCTCACAGTCACAACGCGCCGCAATGCGACACATTGGCCGCATGTGTCTCTTGCAAAATCTGGCAACACTGGTTTTGATCCTGCCATTAAACTAAGGTCAGTGGTCGACATTGTTTGACCCCCAACCAGCCAATAAGGATGTCACAGTTCCCTCCGAGTATGGGATCATGGTGAATGTTTTGTACTTCAAAAAGTTATGGAGCGAGACCTATAGGGATGAGCCTATTGTCTGGAAACTAGAAGAACTGCCCTCTTGTAGTGAACATTTTTGAATCCAATAAAATGTAAATGTTATTTCATCATTCCAACGCGTAGCCCTGACCATTCAGTTTGGTTTGATGTCTAAATAGTCTCCTTCCCTCTCCCTAGAAGAAGACCTTCACAGTAAAAGAGGGACAATGGCCAGGAAGTGTACTAAGAGGAAAGGAAAGCCTGTTGAAGAAACTGGTGAGTAAACGTAGCCTATATTTTGGGGTACTTACTTACCATGATGCATTTAACCCATTTAGACCGGGAAAGAATCTGTGTCATTTTATATTTCTTTGGCTATTCAAAAAACGTGAACATTTTTGCAATTCTTTTAATATATATTCTTGAAAGCGAACATTTGTGTAACTCAAATCTTTGCTTCTGGGGGATTCTACTAATGTCTTTTAAATCCTAAATGTATTTAGAAAAACTTATGTTGCTATAATGAGTGGTTCTTAAACCTTTTCATGTCAAGGGCCCCCAAAATTATATGTATTTGGCCGCGGACCCCCATCTTAAAATATGTCGTTCCAGGGACCCCCCCAGAAGCAAAGATTTGAGTTAAAAATGTTCGCTTTAAAACATATATATATTCAAAGATTTGCACACATTTTTACGATTATTCAAAAATAGCAGATCTACAAGCTATGACCTTGTATATCTGCTATTTTTGAATAGCCAAAGAAATCTAAAAATAACACAGATGCGACCCCGGTCTTAATGGGTTAAAGCAGCTCTGATTTAACACGTATTGAAACAAAGTCACTCTGCTGATAGACAGCAGTGGTGATGATTATCCTTATGCACAGAGACAGTTAGGTCACAACAACTAGTGGTGGGAAAAAAGGTTCATTTTAGTGAGCGATTTCGTTCACGTTCACGGCAATGATTCGTTCAAATGATTCGTTCACGTTCTCGTTCAGTAGCGCTATTTTCTAGTGTTCAATATTTATTCGAGTAAAAGTACAAAAGTATTGGCATCAAAATATACTTAAAGTACCAAAAGTAAAAGTGCTAACATGTTTGAAAATAGCCGATCTACAAGCTCACGGAGCTTGTAGATCGTCTATTTTCAAATAGCCTAGGTATAAAATATGGCTAAAGTGGTTAATGTATGTTTTATAATGTGTGTAAAACACCATCGTGGGAGCGTCGCGCGTGAACGTAACAGTTTCAGAAAGTGAACGAGCTCGTTCACGGCAATGAACTAGTTCTTTTGAACGAATCGGTCATGAACGACACATCACTAACAACAACATTCACCAGCACCAAGCTAACTTTGTTAGAGAACACAATAGTCACGGCGGCCCGCCCTGGACTCCTCAACTCAATGGCCTTTGTCTTGTCTTCTGGAAGAGCACCGCTAAAAGGGTGAAGAGAACAACACACTGAGTGAGGAGAGAAAGACCAGTGAAAGAAAAGGAGAAAGGGGAGAAGGATTGTTGAAATGCAGTGGTTCTCAACTTTTTCAGGCCGCGACCCCCCAAAAGAATCATATTTTTTAACTGGGGACCCCCCACCACCCTGACAAGCACTTGGAATTGTTTGAGTTGAGGCATTCAATTTTCGTTTCCATATATATATATATAGGGAAAATAGCAGATCTGACACACACGCACACGCGCGCACACACGCACACGCACACACACACACACACACACACACACACACACACACACACACACACACACACACACACACACACACACACACACACACACAAATACAGACACACACACATGAGCTTGTAGATCTGCTATTTTCACAATGTTTGCCTCTTTCTTATATTATTTGACAATTTAGCCAATTGACAATTTTTTCCCCCCCTACATTTTTATCCCACGATTTTGTAACCCAATTTATTTTACACCCAGTGCCAATTGTCTATTAAATCCTGGGCACTACCTTCCCTCTGCCAACCTAGGGAGGTCAGGGCGGAGCTCATGCCTCCTTCAATGCATGAGAGCTAACTGACCTTCTTGTCACCTGACGGGAGAGTTCTGGTTGGACGTAGCGCGTGGAAGGAACACGTTATTCCAACCAGTTCTCTTCCCCTCCATCAGGCGCCCCGGCTGGCCAGAGCGAGGCAGTATAGTGACCAGGATTACTGCATGTTTTTGTGAGGGTATTAACTACCCTAGGGAACACGGGGAGAACATGTAAACTCCACACAGAGAGGCCCTTTCGCCAACCCCACCTCGGGTATGGGCACTGATGACATGGCAATTGACCATTTTTTATACTATAGTATGTTGATTACTTTTGATGCAGTAATGGACATTTTCTTTTCTTTCTTTTTGAGGTACTAAAAAAGGTCTTAAAAGTTCTTAAATTGTCACTTCACTGTCATCTGGGGACCCCCCCCCCCCCCCAAATCATTTGGGGATCCCCCTGGGGGTCCCGGCCCGCAGGTTGAGAACCACTGTTGTAATGCATATTCATACATGCATGCATACCTACAAGAAGCAGGTGCTGTGCTGGGGGTCTAATTCCACTGTGCTGCCATCAAATGACCTGACCCCCTATTTACCAAGATCTTAGCATCCTTCACAAGCTATGCTGGGGGGGGGGGGGGAGATCGTTCTACTGTATCTCCATATTCTAACTTTTTCACTCTGATATTATAGCAACATAAGTAAACAAAAAACTGTTAGGATTTTGAAGACTTTTGTAGAACCCCCAGAAGCAAAGATTTGAGTTAAAATGTTCGCTTTAAAAATATATATATATATATATTCAAAGATTTGCACACATTTTCACGATTTTTTCCCAAAAAATAGCAGATCTACAATCTCATAGTGCGGCACTCGGTATATGTGTGTTGCGCGCACATGCACCCTGACGTTCTGAATGAATGTGTTACTAATATCATTTCTGCTTTGATCGTTCGTTCATAAATATGATAAATAAAAAGAGTAAATGCTTATAGCTACTTATCATTCCAATAAGTAGCCCTGACCATTCAGTTTGGTTTGATGTCTAAATTGTCTCCTTCCCTTTCCCTAGAAGACCTTCCTAGTAAAAGAGGAACTCTGGCCAGGAGGTGTACTATGAAAAAAGAAAAGCCTGTTGAAAGCGGTGAGCCAGGGCAAAGGGGGAGGGTCAACTTAGATTAAAGGGATAGTTCACCCCGAAAATTACTTTTTTTCTATGGATTAGTCACCCCATGGAGACTTGAATTCATGGACCAGCGGGCTGATGATATTCAAGTATAGGGTCTGTTGATGTTTGTTAAAGATATTTCCTTCTTTTTTTTTGTTGGCAAGCGTGTACAGTGCAGAGATATATTGTTTATTTTTGCTTGCTTCCTAATATTGTTTAAGCCAGTGGTTCTCACATTTTGCGATGTGAAGGACCCCCAAATTAATATATAATTGTCCGCGGACCCCCATCTGAAAATATTTTGTGAATTTTGTACCCCCCCTGTACCATATTTGTGTTTCGAAAATATTCAAAATATTTCACTTTTTTCCTCAATATTTTGTGAAAATAGCAGATCTACAAGCTCATAAAGCGTCGCAATGCGACACGTTGCTATTTTCAAATAGCTGATGTAAAGTGGTAAAACTTAGCCTAGTAGCTTATTTTGGGCTTGCCAAAATCGGGCAACACTGCCATCAGACATCAACTGCCCTCTTGTAGTGAACGCTTTGATTCCAATAAAATGTAAATGTTATATTTCATCATTCCAACGAGTAGCCCTGACCATTCAGTTTGGTTTGATGTCTAAATAGTCTCCTTCCCTCTCCCTAGAAGAAGAAGAAGAAGAAGAAGAAGAAAACCTTCATAATAAAAAAGGGAAAATGGCCAGCAGGCGTACTAAGAGAAAAGCAAAGCCTGTTGAAACCGGTGAGTAAACGTAGCAATACTGTCTGACTGGCCGCGCACACAGAAGATTTTGTTCCGCTGTGGCCATAAAAAAAGTTTGTGCGCACATTGAAATCATAGACTGTACAAAAAGAAGGGACAGCGTCACGCCATTGGTTTCTACAGACCGAAAATTAAGCCGATTGTTCAGCTGTGTGCAATCTTTCAATATCGCGTCATATCGCGTCATATCCTTTGCAACCGGAAATGAATGCTATCGGTTGTGTAGCTTGTCAATCAAATGATCCCGCCCCTCCTAGAGCATAACCTACTTTATCGTCAATTTTAAAATAAATGGGACCATAATTTAGCAAAACGCATACCATGATGATTGAAAGGAGACTTTAAACTAGCGACTGGAAGCATATAGAATTTATGACAATTTTTATTAAGGTAAGAAAATCTAGTCTAAAGTTTGTCAAAAACCCATCCGCTTTCATTGAGATAAATTCTTTCTGACACCTGCAGGGGTAAAACAGTGAAACTACAGGCCATTCATATAGACCAATTATATGTTTACTAACATTGAGACTGGACGCACAGGTGATTGTTTCACGCAATCAATTCCCAACCGGTTGTTTCGGGGTGCGCTGGTTTCAGAACACCCCAACCCCCTCTTCTGTGTTGGCTAGTGAGGCGCGTCCTAGCGATACCTGATAGAAGGGGTTTCATTGCACGCATACTGGTTGCACGCATTCTGGTTCTTATCAGTGTGACGTCGTCTGTTAAGGGGTCTTTAAACTTTCTCTTCCGTATTGGCGTCACTGTAAAAATCTCAGGCTGGCCCCTTGATTGAAATACATTGTGCTGTGGCCAGGTTTCGCCAAGTGTCCCAATTCCACCAGTATGTTTGTACAATACAGCAGGGTTCTTCAACGTTTTCAGGCTAAGGACCCCTTGGCTGAGAGCGAGATAAAGCAGGGACCTCCGCCCCATTATGTATTGTATAGAATATTTATTTTTTCATAGATTTCATTTCATAGGCAGCTTCATAGACTTGTTTCAGAGCACTGTCATGTTGGATTCATGTTGATGTGTATTTCCAGACATTTAACCATGCACTTAAACAATATTTAGTATACCTGACCTTTCACTCTGTACTTAGCCTGCTCTTTTCCCCCCCTATACTAAACCACTTTGCCGAAAATGGCAGATCTACAAGCACACAACGCCTCGCAGCGCGAGGCGTTGTGCGCTTGTAGATCTGCTATTTTTGGCTAAAGTTCTCCACAGAATAGGGATGCTTGGTTGAAGTGGTTAATGTAAAAATCACACAAAGATTTGGCGGACCCCCTGTAGTAACTCTGAGGACCCCCTAGGGGTCCTGGACCCGCTGTTGAAGACCTCTGCAATACAGCAAAAGGCACCATTGATTTGAAAGTGATGGCGTGTTCATAGAGTTATAATATGTCGGGCCGTGTTTGTTTGTTTTTCGTTGAAACAGCTGTGTCCGTGTGCACGCTCCACCCATGCGCTGTGTAGCTCGAAAAGTATGACACATATACACCAATTTCGGACGCTGTCAATGCACTGAATGGGACATTATATCACGTTTATTCAGACTATTGATTGGTGAGATGCTGACCTACCCACGGGGCTCAGTAGGTGTTTTGTATAAAGTATATTTTAGGACCGCGTCGGAGGCGCGCCGTCTCAAGCAAACTTGAGCACACGAGAGGCACCACCGAGCGAGCTAAAGCGAGCGAGCGAGTTGCCGCGCCGAACGCTGCGAAGTTCGCTTGAGCCGACTCAGCGCCGTCCGAGTTCTGTACCGATAGGCACAGAATCGTAAATCATGTTTTGGGGTGAGCGAACACCTACTGAGCCCCGCCAGTGTCTCACCAATCAATAGTCTGATTAAACGTGGGTAGGTCAGCAGTATCTCACCTACTCAGACTAATCAATAGTCTGATTAAACACGATAATGTCCCATTCGGTGCATTGACAGCATCCGAAGCCGGTGACGCATATCGCGTTGGTGCACTTCCGCTCCACGCCGCCTACTGACAAAAACATGGGCCAAACAATGGAACAAACATCTTAAGTGAACAATTACAAGCAGACGATGTGAAGCAAAAAACAATGCTAGATTTTAGTGGAAAATGTGGAGGCAATTAGACGTGTGATGTGCGAGCAGGCCGACCTAGCCTTTTCTCACATTCCACCTAGCCGGCGCTAATTGTAGTATAGAGAGATGTCAAAAGAGTCTCCTTCTCTCTCCCTAGAAGACCTTCCTAATGAAAGAGGGACTCGGGCCAGGAGGTGTACTGTGAAAAAAGAAAAGCCTGTTGAAACGGGTGAGTAAATGTAGCCTATATTTTGGGGGTACTTACACATCATTCAGTCTATCCACTATTGCGCCCCCAAAGTATTCTCTCTGTTCTATTACAGCAGCAGTATTTATTTTATGAGCTTACTTGCTCGTAAGCACTTCTTCTTCATTTCAGGACCAGTAAATATGTGCTAAGTATACCATGAGTAGGCCTGTCACAATTATCACATATTATAATCGTCTAATTGCAATTATTTGAGATAATCGCAATTATTTTTGCATAATCGTGTCATAATCGTCTCCATGTTCTCCATGTTCTAATTCTAATGCTGGCAGGTAGCTTCTGCCATCGCGTTATCTTGGGTCCTGGACGAAAATAAGTGAATGTTTTGTACTTCAAACAGTTATGAAGCAAGATCTAGGGCAGGGGTCTTCAACGTTTTCAGGCCAAGGACCCCTTAGCTGAGAGAGAGAGAGATGAAGCAGGGACCCCCACTACATATTGTATAAAATTGTGTTGCAGATTAAACTTTTTCATAGTCTTCATAGATAGCTGGATTCATGTTTTCAGATAGTTAACCCTCGATATTTAGTCAACTTGACCGTTGGCTCTGTACTTGGTCTGCTCTTTTTCCCTCTACATCGACTCTACGAAAATAGCTGATCTACAAGCTCACAACGCCTCGCAGCGCGAGGCGTTGTGAGCTTGTAGATCTGCTATTTTCGGCTAATGTTTCCCACCACTCAAAGATTTGGCGGACCCCCCTGTAGTAACTCTGGGGACCCCCTAGGGGTCCCGGACCCCCTGTTGAAGACCCCTGATGTAGGGATGAGTCTAATGTCTGGAAAACGAGAACTGCCCTCTTGTAGTGAACACTTTGTTTCTAATAGAATGTAAATGTTATGTCATCATTCCAATAAGTAGCCCTGACCATTCAGTTTGGTGTGATGTCTAAATAGTCTCCTTCCCTCTCCCTAGAAGAAGGAGAAGAAGAAGAAGAAGAAGAAGACCTTCATAATAAAAAAGGGACAATGGCCAGCAGGTGTACGAAGAGAAAAGCAAAGGCTGTTGAAACCGGTGAGTAAATGTAGCAATACTGACAGTTGAAAATAGCATGTTTCGCCAAAAATACAATACAAGTAAAACACAGAAGCCGAGATCCAGAATTTTAAAGTTTAAAATAATAAGTTAACAAGGAAGTGAATGGAGCCGTAAATCTTCGGATTACGTTATCTTGGGTTCTGGACAATTAGTCGTCAACTTAAATTTGTAATGGTGACAGCCCTAAACATGAGGTCTACTGAGGGACGACGTGAACGGAGCGGAACGCGCATTCAGCCTGGCTTGACCAAGTCTGAGCTTGTATGTCTGCTATTTTTGATACGCCACAACACAGCTGAGACTCCCCCTAATCAGCGCTGAGTAGGGTGTTGGCTCGGTGTTGATAAACAGAACCGGGATTTTCCGAGGTGTCAATGATAGAATCTGAACCAAGCCGGACCCAATTGCTCGATAAAGAGACCCGAACACGTGTGGGTCGTGGATATTATGCAAGCACAGTGACTGTCTGTCTGCAATGGATAAAGTGGTGAAAGTTGGGCGACGGTGTCGCGCAGGGATTTTTCAGGCGGACCAGCGGTTCTTGTATTCTTGTACTTGTTTTACTGAGGATAAGGGTAGAAATAGGTTTAGGATTAGGCATAGTTTTACTGATGTTAAGATTAGGAATAAGGTTAGTTTTAGGCATAGTTTAGTGATATGTTTAGGAATACCAGGCGAATACCGCCGGATTTTCCGTGGGGCAACTGTGTTTTGGGGCGAGCGGGCGTTTTCATAGTTTTGGTATTCGTTGCGCAGCAGTTCACTCATGCCCACTTTATTCATTTCATTTTTAACACCTACAACAGGACAGGTCACACAATCGACAATTGATATGCATTTAGGCTCATTCCTGAATCCTATGTTAATTTATAGGTTGAGGCTGGAGGGATATGAAAGTCTGTGAAAACGTAGCTGTTCAACTTCTGCACAACCCTCCGCTCGCTGTAGCTCGCCTCGGAGAGGCGGGGGAGGGTGGCGGTGACTCGCTGACACGACCAGTCTCGATGTTATGGAGAAAATAAGCATAATATAGCATCGGACACGGTTCGGGTCTAAAGACCCGGCCGGATCGGCTCCATTTTCCGCGGGTCCATTTAAGATTGGGTCCAATTTTAATAGGCTCCGTTTCGGACCGGATCCAATCATTCTCGGTGCCGTTTCGGGTAGGGGTCCAGTAAATTTGATTTCTTTCTAGGGTCCGTTCGGTTCGGTTCAAATATCCTCGGATCCGTTTCGGTTCGGGTCCAATTTTTTGGACCCATGCTACCCTCTAACGCAGTGGTTCTCAAACTTTTTCATGTCAAGGACCCCCAAATTGAGACTTATTATCCCGCGGACCCCCATTTGAAAAGATTTGCCAGGGACCCCCATAAGAGAAGATTTTTTTACGGCTCTAGCAGTGATTTTCAACCATTTAAATTTCAAGGACCCCCAGTTTGACATGCAATAGGGCTACGGACCCCCATTGAATGGCATTTCTCTCTCTTGGACCCCAATTTATATTGTAAAATCTATGTTCACTCTGAGAGTGTACAAATGGAACCAAATGGACCCGTTAGGGTCCATTTGGTTCCATTTGTACACTCTCAGAGTTACAGACCCATAAGGGTCCGTTTGGTGCCTAATCTATAATTTAGCTGGGGACCCCCTGGAACTCCCTCAAGGACCCCTAGGGGTCCCCGGACCCCACTTTGAGAACCAATGCTCTAACGGGTGGTCACCCTACCTGTGATCCTAGTTTACTGGGGCACTACACTGTCTCTCTGGATTCTATGTATGTGTTAATATTGCTTATTGTAAGTCACTCTGGATAAGAGAATCTGCTAAATACCCACATTGTAAACTGACATTCTGATGAATGTTAAATGGATAGTTCACCCCAAAAAAAGTCCTTTTTTTCTATGGATTAGTCACCTCATGGAGACTTGAATTCATGGATATTTTTTTGTTTTTGTCGCTTTCCTAAGGCAATACTTTGATGACCAGCGGACCGGTAGGCAGCGGTTCCGGTATAGGAGACACAAGGGAGACTCTGTGTGTCTCCTACCGGAACCGCTGCCGGTCATCAAATTATTGCCTTTAGGAATGAGACAAAAACTAAAAAAAAAATCCTTGAATTCAAGTGACTAATCAATAGGAAAAAAAGTCATTTTGGGGGTGAACTATCCCTTTGATGTAACACCTCATACATGCATGCTCACTCATGCACTCTTACTCATTTCTACAGTTTGGTTTTATGTCAAAATAGTCTCCTTTCTTCTCCTTAGAAGCCCTTCATAATAAAAGTCTCCTTCCTTCTCCCTAGAAGCCCTTCATAATAAAAGTCTCCTTCCTTCTCCCTAGAAGCCCTTCCTAATAAAAAAGAGCCTCAGGCCAGGAGGTGTTCTGTGATAAAGGCAACGCCTGTTGGAACCGGTGAGTCGGGGCAAGGGAGAGGGGCTTCTTTTTTTGCTCACTGGCTGCAGGTGTGAGGTTTTTATTTTATCCCCCACAACGTTGGGGGCAGCTAAATCCGATCACAAACGAGCGTTGCCAGACTAATCTGCTGAGGGCTATTTTTACACATTTTTGCACCGGCAGTTTCCATTCTATAATGTGGTATCACTGCCGCAAAAGACGCACATTTTGATACCACAACCCCACATTATGAGGGAATTATTTTTGGCTACCCCACACTTTTTTTTATTGTCTCCACCAGGAGACTATGTTTTCACTTTCCGTCCCCCGTCCCCTCGGCCAAGCTAACATTGGTCAAGCCTCACGTGACACGTGACAATACGTTGAAAGAGTGTGCTCTGATTGGCTAGTGAGACGCATGGCGTATAGCGGCCTATAAATAGATGAGTCACTTCGGAGCGCTGCGGTGCACGTTCCGAAGTGACATCAGTGCCATCAGCCAAGCTAACATTTAGTGGTTACATGTCGCCTTTCCGACAGACGGATAGGACACTTACACAGACAGGACGGATAGGACACTTACACAGACAGGACAGATAGGACACTTACACAGACAGGACGGATAGGACACTTACACAGACAGGACGGATAGGACACTTACACAGAAAGGACGGATAGGACACTTATACCGACACGACGGATAGGACACTTATACAGACACGACGGATAGGACACTTATACAGACAGGACGGATAGGACACTTATACAGACAGTGTGTCATGTTACTATGACACAGTAACATGTTCTATTTTTTGTAAGAATTAGAACATTCCCAACACAAGTCTGCTGGCGGAGACTTGTGCTCCGAGGAGCACATTTTCTAGTTTTTATTCTTTATTCATTGTGCTGCTGATGTGATCTTATCAATGAAACGAATGAAAATATTGTAGCACTCGGTCGCGACTCACGCATTTGTAAAACTGAAGCATATTTAGCCAAAACATGTTGCCAGAACCACCAGAGTTTCTTGATCCAGTTCTCGATTTTATCTTCGGCCACCGACCGTGCGTTTTTCTCCATCCCGCCCGTCATCTGTTGGTAACTGGTCGGGTTGTCTGTGTGCAGGTCCTCCTCGCTCGGTAATCAAAGTCTATTTATAGATTACATTTCAAACATAAAAAGCTGACCAAAGTGCTGTACAAGGCTGAGACAAACAAAGCATCAACAGGCACCCATCGGCGCACAGACAAATATCTGTGTTATCATATAATGTTACGTCACAATCGGTAAAATGAACGGTTTGTTGACTCAAATGCCGATTGGGGGGCTTATTGTGTTTGATGTTTACTTACAACAGATCTACCAGTGTAAATTTAACTCGGAGAGAGAGGATAGAAATGGAACAAAATGGACCCCGTGGTCCATGTATTTTACCCTCTTGCTCTGTGTAACAAAAACACCTAGAATGGCTTTTTTTAAGCCACCCGCTCATATTGAACATAATTCCTGCTATTATGTCAAAAAAGTCTCCTTCCCTCTCCCCAGGAGCCCTTCATAATAAAAGTCTCCTTCCCTCTCCCCAGGAGCCCTTCATAATAAAAGAGAGTCTCAGGCCAGGAGGTGTACTATGAGAAAAGGAAAGCCTGTTGAAACCGGTGAGTCGGGGAAGGGGGAGTAGCCTGGGACCAGACGAATCTGCCAGTGTAGATTCGTCTGGTCAAATCGATTCGTAATACCACTCCGGTCAAGTTCTCAGGATTGACCCTTTAACCCATTGATACCTGAAGCCGATTCTACATGTCTCCTAAATCTCAACAGTATTCTGAAAAAACGTATGTTTCTATATCAGTGGTGCTCAATCTTTTTCATGTCAAGGACCCCCACAATTATAGGTATTTGGCCGCCGACCCCCATCAAAATATGTTGTTCCAGGGACCCCCCAGAAGCAAAGATTTGAGTTAAAAATGTTCGCTTTAAAACAATATATATTCAAAGATTTGCGCACATTTTCACGATTTTTCAAAAATAGCAGATCTACAAGCTCGTAGCGCGGCACTCGGTGCCGCGCTATGAGCTTGTAGATCTGCTATTTTTGAATAGCCAAAGTGTAAAATAATGCTTTTTAGCTCAAATCTAAAAATGACACAGTTCCAGGTCTTAATGGGTTAAGACCGGGAACGCATCTGCGTCAAATCGGCGATTTGGGTCTGGCACCGCTCCATTGTGAATCCATTTCCTGCTCCCGAGGTCTGGGGTGACCAATCAGGGCCCAGTATTCAAATATGGGAGACTGTAATTGGTAGTTGGTTGTAGGTCTAACCAATTGCGTCGAGAGCCATTGTTTTGATCCCGAAACTGATATATATTATTTAGCCAGCCGCTCATATTGAACATAATTCCTGCTCTATGCTAAAACAGTCTCCTTCCCTCTCCCTAGAAGACCTTCATGATAAAACAGAGACTCGGGTCAGGAGGAGTACTGTGAGAAAAGGAAAGCCTGGTGAAACCGGTGAGTCGGTCGGGGCAAGGGAGGAAGGGCTGCTTTTTGCTCACTGCCTGCAAGTGTGAGGTTCTTATGTTGTTATGAGAGTAAAAACACATGTTGGGTTCATCTGGCAGCATGCCACAGTTTATTTATTTTATATTTATTCTAAAAAAAAAACGTATGTTTCTATATCAGCGGTGCTCAAACTTTTTCATTTCAAGGACCCCCAAAATGATATGTATTTGGCCGCGGACCCCCATCAAAATATTTTGTTCCAGGGACCCCCCAGAAGCAACAATTTGAGTTAAAAATGTTCGCTTTAAAAATATATATATTCAAAGATTTGCACACATTTTCACGATTTTTCAAAAATAGCAGATCTACAAGCTCGTAGCGCGGCACTCGGTGCCGCGCTATGAGCTTGTATATCTGCTATTTTTGAATAGCCAAAGTGTAAAATAATGCTTTTTAGCTCAAATCTAAAAATGGCACAGTTCCAGGTCCCAGTGGGTTAAAGGCTAAGTGATTTTCTTTGGTTAAAATGAGTGTTAAACAGCTCTATATTCTGAGTACTTATTGCCATAGAGTGTTTGTTCAGTAACAGGAGTCTCCATGAAAATTCATTTTCAGGTTAACAAAGTCCCCACGGTCATGAAATTCCTGGAAACATTTTGAAATTAGAAAACACTTTTTCCAGTCCTGGAAAAGGTTTGGAAGTTGTCAAGGGTCCTGGAAAGATATTTGGCTATGCATTGCTTTTGGCTATTGATTTTGTTAATAAAAAACATTTTCCAAAACATGCATAACATTACACAAAATATGTAACATAAGTAGTTTTTCGTGATTGCAGCCTAATTACCGGACATGACAAAAAGAACAGATCTACAAGCTCGAAGCGAGCGGCAGCATGATGCGTAGTTAGTTAGTTAGTAAATTTGGGACGAAATTTGGAATTTAATTATACCATTCTATATTCTATGCTTTATTTTTGCACTGCCTGTCTTTGGGCATTGCACATAGGAGTAATAGACTCATTATTGCGCTGAATGATTGTTTATATAGGCCTGGAAATTGGGTTAAATATTCTGGAAAAGTTTTGGAAATTCATTGGTAAAAATGTGTGGGAACCCTGGGTTAACCTGAACTTTCTTTTGTTTTAACCAAAACATATCATTTTACCTACCTTTAATTACTGTACTCCTGCAAACATTGGCGTGACAAGAGGTGAGGTGACAGGGCAGCAACTAATTTAGTGCCATAGACAATGTAAACTGGCAATATGGCAACATTTTGGACTTGAAGCAGATGATGGTGGTGAGAGAAAAATAAAATGAAAACCCCTAAATGAGGCAACATGTAAACTGCTTTAGAAAAGTCATATTATATATATACATTATGTTAAACTTTAGAAGAAGGAAAGTGAAGCGGAATGGTTGTGAGAAACCAAAAACAGTGTGACTGACCATCGCTCTGTTGTCATTCATTCATGCTCTGTCATTATATTCCTGAGTCAAGTGGGACACCAAGTGGTTACATTCGGTAATACCACTCCGGTCAAGTTCTCAGGATTGACCCTTTAAGACAGGGAACGCATCTGTGTCATTTTAAGATGTCTTTGGCTATTCAAAAAATAGCAGATATGCAAGCTCATAGCGCAGCACCGAGTGCCGCGCTATGAGTTTGTAGATCTGTTATTTTTTTTAATCGTGAAAATGTGCAAATCTTTCTATATATATATTTTTTTTTAAAGTGAAAAATACATTTTAGCAAATCTTTGAATATATTTATTTGTATAACATTTTTAACTTTGTTACAACTTCTGGGGGTCCCTGGAACAAAATATTTTGAGATGGGGGTCCACGGCCAAATACATATCATTTTTGAGAACCACTGATATTATAGCAACAAACGTTATTTAAAAAAAAAACTGTTAGGATTTAGAAGACATTTGTAGAATCCCCAGAAACAAAGATTTGAGTTACAAATGTTCGCTTTAAAACATTTAATAAATATATATATAGAAAGATTTGCACACATTTTCCATGATGTTTCCAAAAAATTGCAGATCCGCTATGAGCTTGTATATCTGTTATTTTTGAATAACCCAAAGAAATCTATTTTTTTTTTCTCACTACTGTTTCTGGGCCAGTAAAGTTATTCTCTAGTTTTCTTTGGTGAATATAAAAATATAATCATAATAAACAGATGTTTATATTGGACTCAGACTTTTGTATATGATGACTTACCAGTCTGCCCTTTTTCACTGAATGTGTTGCAGCTTCCATCAAGGCCATATTTGGATCTATAGACGAGTCTCACGACGACCTGGCTAGGCTTGCTCCACCATCCGTCAGCTCTTCAGGTGACTCTCTCATTCTCTGACACTGACTCTCACTGAAAACTCCATTCATAATAAGTTAACTCTCTCAGTGCCAGACCCCGAGTTATCCCGAGTTTTTACTGAATACCCTCCCTGCCAGAACGAAAAATCCCGAGTTAAAAAAAAATAAAAATATATATATATATATATATTTTTTTTAAAGTGTTCAGAACCCAAGATATCATTATCTGAAGATTTGCAGCTCCATCCACTCCTTGTTTAACTTATAACTGAAAAGGGCTGTATCTCGCTTCCTAAGCACTTTTTTTTACTTAAAAAATAAAAAAAAATGTTGGCACAGTTCGCAATAATTGTTTTATTTCATTGGCACTGAGAGAGTTAAGGTGCAGCTCCAAGTTATTCAAATAATCATGTAAATCAGTGGTTTTCAACCTATTTCATATACAGGTCCATTATGTATTCGCCATTTGAGCCACGGAACCATTTGATGAGATCTTAGCCTCTCAGACCCAAAACTTGGAATATTTTGTTATCATTGGATAAGATTTTTTCAAAATAACAATTCTTCTACATTCTCTAATTGTGTAGACTTCTTGTAAATTAAGTAATTTAGGTGTTTAACAATAATTTAACTCTTGAGAGCATAAAATGAAACCAAATGGACCCTTACGGGTCCATTTGGTTTCATTTTACGCTCTCAAGAGTTAAAGATCTATAATGGTCCATTTGGTTACCAACTCTACATCATTTATCTGGGGACCACCTGGAAACTCCTCAAGGACCACTGGTGGTCCCCGGACCACTGGCTGAGAACCACTGAATAGTACAGTAAGACAGTAATAGTACAGTCGTGCAACATCAACATTCAAAATATTACTGTAAATTAAACATTTATGTGTGATCAATGACGTGGGCATAGGATCGGCATCGACTGGCATACTCGCCGATATCGATGCCAGCGTTTTAGGCAGTATCGCCAGCTGTTCCGATGCTGGTACAGTATCTAGTGACTAATAGGGCTAAAGTGGTTAATGTATGTTTGATGATATAATAAATAATGTATATCTGCAAAGTAACTAGTAACTAAAGTTTTCAAATCATTGTAGTGGAGTAAAAGCACAATATTGCCCTCTGAGATATGTAGTGGAGTAGAAGTATTGAAAATTAGAAATACTCCAGAGAGAGAGAGAGAGAGAGAGAGAGAAAGAAAGAAATAGAATATTGTGAGAGAGAGACGGAGAGAGAGAGAGAGAGAGAGAGAGAGAAAGAAATAGAATATTGTGAGAGAGAGACGGAGAGAGAGAGAGAGAGAGAAAGAAATAGAATATTGTGAGAGAGAGACGGAGAGAGAGAGAGAGAAAGAAAGAGAATATTGTGAGAGAGAGAATATTGCCAGTCATGTACATAAGATACATCTATAAGTCTAGATAAAGGCTCAGTGAAAAGTCTAGATCATGGGTTTTCAACTGATTATGAACCAGGGACCACCACCCTGACTGAGAATCAACCTGGGGACCACTGTTGTGTTGGGAGGGGGGATATGGGCGTGGTGTGGGGGGGGGGAGCTTGAAATTAAACAATGACTGTTAAGGCCTTAATTTAATGTGTTAATTTGAGGTGAATTAAATCAAGCCCTTAACAGTCATTATCTAACTGAGATATGCTAATGGTCCAGAGCTCAGGAAAAGATTGAGAACCACTGATCCACTCCTTTCCCATGGTTGCCCCTATTCTGTTCTCTGAACCTTCCATATTAAACTCATGTTAACTGATTCATTGCGAAACATAAATAACGCACATCCTCCGTTCCTTGGTGCTGAGCTTTAACTGTAAAAACAGTAGTAATAAGACAAAGATTTGGCTCGCAACTCACTTTGATGCTCCAGGTTTTATTTCAAACAAACAGCTGATACATGTATCAGCTGTTTGTTTGAAATAAAACCTGGAGCATCAAAGTGAGTTGCGAGCCAAATCTTTGTCTTATAACTGATTCATTGCAACATATGTATGAGCAAGCACATGCAATTGATATGGGCACGTTTCCTACTAATGATGACTCAACCAGGTAAACCGGTACGGGTACAGTTTCCCTTGAAATTCTAACTCCCATTTCTGTGGAAGTTGACATTTGACTTCCAAGTAACTGACAACATTGATGCGTCATCATACATCATACTGTTTCTCAACTAGTGGTCGATAAAATTAAATATAATACAAATCTTCACTTTCCTACATTACTAAATGCATGATCAGGGACCACATGCAATACCTTCACGGACCACCAGTGGTCCACGGACCACCAGTTGAAAACCCATGGTCTAGATCAGTGGTTTTCAACCAGTGGTCCGGGGACCACCAGTGGTCCTTGGGGGGGGCTGCCAGGGGGTCCCCAGCAAAATTAGTTAACATAGCGTCACAATCATTTTAACCACTTAGCTTTGGCTATCCAAAAATAGCAGATCTACAAGCTCATAGCGCGGCACCGAGTGCCGCGCTATGAGCTTGTAGATCTGCTATTTTTGAAAAAATCTTGAAAATGTGTGCAAATCTTTGAACATATATATTTTTTAAAGCGAACATTTTTAACTAAAATCATTGCTTCTAGGGGGGTCCCTGGCACAACATTTTCCGATGGGGGTCCGCGGCCAAATGTATATCAATTTAGGGGTCCTTGGCATGAAAAAGGTTGAAAACCACTGGTCTAGATAAAGGCTCAGTGAACAGATTAGCAGTCTCTCACTACTGTTTCCGGGCCAGTAAAGTTATTCACTTGTTAGTTTTCTTTGGTGAATATAACAATATGATAATAATAATAATAATAATAATAAATAGATCTTTATATTGGACTCAGACTTGTATGCAGCTTCCATGAGGGCCATAGATGGAGCTACAGACTTGCCTCACGAAGACCTGGATCCACTTTCTCCTCCAGCACAGTCTGCTCTGACGTCTGTCTCCATCAGCAGCTCTGCAGGTGACTCTCTCTCTCTCTGACACACACATCAGAGTCTCTTGATGTGTTCTTCCTTAAGACCTGAGGCCATTCTTAAAAAAAATCTAAATCCTAACAGTTTTTTGAAAAATGTATAAAAAAATATTTTTTCACGATTTTTCAAAAATAGCAGATCTACAAGCTCATAGCGCGGCACTCGGTGCCGCGCTACGAGCTTGTATATCTGCTATTTTTGAATAGCCAATTAATTAATTAACCATACCTTGCCCCAACCCCTCCATGCTGTAGTTGCAGTAGGAACTAGGAAGTTAAGTTGCTTCCTACAATGTTGACAAACCATATTTGCCATATTTCTAGTAGATCATTTTGCCATCACCTATTATAAATAGAAAAAGATGCTTCCACGCTGCTTCTCGGGTGTTTTGATGTTGAGATTATTCACTTAACAGCACGGCTTTTTAGTAATAATAATAATGGATTTTTTTAAATTTTATAATGCACTTTACATTTGTGAAAATCTCAAAGTGCTACAATAAGCAAATGCATAAAAAAAGAATCATCACACCACTAAAAACATCTAAGAAACTGAACAAAACATTTAAAACATGAGGGCATAAAGCCTAGAGGTAACACCAGTGTAGATAAAACAAATGCTTTGTTAAAAAGGTAGGTCTTTAGTCCTCTCTTAAAAGAGTCAACCGACTATAATCTGCAAATATGGGGCGGGTTTATCACCAGAGGCGTTTTTTGAATTTTCCCCTTGGAATTGCGGGTTCCACACAGAGATCTACGCAGTGATATTTAGTCTGGCCATGCCAGGCTAGAGCTGAAGGCCCCGGTCTCGCCCATGGTACGTAGGTGTTTTTTTTTTAGGAGGTTAGTGTTCGAAGAGCTTGGAGGTTTGCGAGTCGAGGATTGTGGGGAGACTCATTCCCTGAGGTTATGTAAGTAATTATGTATCAAAAGTCCTTACTATTAAAGTCCTTGTTAAATTCCTTCCAGGCCAGTGTGTGGAGTCCAGACTGCAGGTGAAGATAACCTCTCCAGACCCAGCCACTGATGTCGCTGTCAAGGAGGAGCCTGAAGACGACTGGGACATCAGTAAGTTTCATGCCGTCTTTCTTTCCATGTTTCTGTTCTTGTTTCGACCAGGCGTTTCTGGTCTCATGTTATTATTTCTGCTCAATGAACCCGGTGCCCTGCACAAGTCCTGAAATCTTTACCATAGAGCTAATAATAATAATAATAATAATAATACATTTTATTTGTATTGCACTTTACATTTGAAACAAACCTCAAAGTGCTACAGTACATAATAAACAGATAAAGAAAACCATTTGCAACATAATCCAAAACAAAAAGTCTAAAACAGGATTAAAATATGTTTAAAAACAAGTTTAAAAAGGAGAGACAGGGTTATTAAAACCGACTTAAAAAGCTAACCAAATGCTTTGTTAAAATGGTAGGTTTTTAGTGCTCTCTTAAAAGTGTTCACGGATTGTGGAGCTCTGAGATGGTCTGGGAGTGAGTTCCACAGCCGGGGGGCAGCTGCATAGAAAGCTTGATCTCCCATGGTGCGAAGGTTATAGAGCCTGCCTGCTTGCTCAGGGGATAAATTGAATCTTGAAAAAAGCGTGCCGTCGCGATAATCCGTCCCATAGTTATGGGCAGTTGAACGTGGCTTGTTTTTTGCCAAAAAGGAACAGAAAGCAGAGAAAATTAGATTTTTTTTATAAATCCTATAACGCTAAACGAAACCAGCTTAATTTTGTTGTGATCACGTGATGTCTGGGTTTACTCTTCTTGGGTGATGCTGGGATTATTCACAGGCCGCGGAAGAGCGCCCTCTATCGCAGGGGTCTTCAACAGGGGGTCCGGGACCCCTAGGGGGTCCTCAGAGCTACTATAGGGGGTCTGCCAAATCTTTGTGTGATTTTTTTTTTTTTTACATTAACTTGAACCCTAGAATTCTTTTTCTGAGGGGAACATTAGCCAAAAATAGCAGATCTACAAGCTCTCAACGCCTCGCGCTGCGAGGCGTTGAGAGCTTGTAGATCTGCTACTTTTGGCAAAGAGGCTATAGGTGTAGAGGGAAAAAATAGCAGACTAAGTAAAAAAAAACTTTAATCTGAAACACAATTTTATACAATATAGAGGGGGGTCCCTGCTTCATCTCTCTCTCAGCTAGGGGGTCCTTGGCCTGAAAACGTTGAAGACCCCTGCTCTATGGTAAACCACCACTCATTATTCTCTATTATTATTAATAATATGTTATTTTTTTACCTTGTTTTAGCGACTCTGCAAGTGACAGGGGAGGAACAGGGGCCACTGGACCAACAGGGGCCAATCGAGGAACAGGGGCCAATGAGCGAAGGCAGTGACATCGAGGATTTCGACGGCGGCGGTGGCAATTATTTCGACGAGTTCGGAATGCCCGCCGACCCCGAGAACGAGTGGATGAGAGTCGTGCTGGTCAAAGACGAAGAGGTGGACGTCGGCGAGTTCCAAGCGGATTGGAAGACGCAGGATTACCACCCGCGCGAGAAGAGAGCGTTCGACCGCGAGCCGGGGCTGAAGGTGGACCTGCCGGACGGCGCCACGCCGTTGCAGGTGTTCTCCAAGATGTTCACGGAGGAGCTGTTTCTGCGACTTGTGACGGAGACGAACGCGTACGCACGGGAGAGCAGGAGCAGATTGGCGGAAACGTCCAGAAAAGAGAAAAAGTGGGCGGACGTTTCCGTGATGGAAATGAAGACTTTTATCGGGCTGTGCATCGCCATGGGGATTCTCAAGCTGCCGACCAGGAGAGACTACTGGCGAAAGACTAAATGGCTTTTCCAAACCAATTTTTCCCAACTAATGTCACGGGACAGATTTGCCATGATTTGGAGGTAATAATAAATTATAATGGTAATAGTCTAATTGTTTGCTGATGATGCTAATTATAACGATGATGATAATAAATGATGATATGATGATAGTAGTAGTATCTTTTATCATCACACAAGTTTAAAAAGTACTCTACAGCAGGGGTCTTCAACGTTTTCATGCCAAGGACCCCTTGGCTGAGAGCGAGATGAAGCAGGGACCCCCGCCCCATTATATATTGTATAGAATATTTATTTTTTCATAGATTTCATAGGCAGCTTCATAGACTTGTTTCACAGCTCTATCATGTTGGATTCATGTTGATGTGTATCTCCTGACATGTAACCATGCACTTAAACAATACTTAGTAAACCTGACCTTTGACTCTTTACTTAGCCTGCTCTTTTCCCCCCCTATACTAAACCACTTAGCCGAAAATAGCAGATCTACAAGGCGTTGTGTGCTTGTAGATCTGCTATTTTTGGCTAAAGTTCTCCTCAGAATAGGGATGCTTGGTTGAAGTGGTTAATGTAAAAATCACACAAAGATTTGGCGGACCCCCTGTAGTAACTCTGAGGACCCCCTACGGGTCCCGGACCCCCTGTTGAAGACCTCTGCTCTACAGTGTAATATTGTTGCTGTTGAGTGGAAACGCCATTCGTCGAAAACGGTTGCATTTCGGGATTCAAATTCAACAATAGCAGAACGACAAGCTCGAGACACGATTTGAGCTTGTAGTTCTGCTATTTTCACTATTTTCGTGACACTGTAGTATGACAACATAGGGCATTCATTTACAAAATTAAAATATGGATTTAAGTGGCGTCTGCCCGACACCAATACAATACGAACTAGAAAATGTGCTCCTCGGAGCACAAGTCTCCGCCAGCAGCCCCGTGCTATTTTAACCAAAGGAAATCATTTACCCTATCTTTAACCATAGTTTTCTAGGAATGTTCTGATTCTTAGATTAGAACATCTAAGGATTAGAACATGTTAGCTTGGCTAACATGTTCAATCAGCCAAGCTAACATGTCCAATGTTAGCTTGGTTGATGGCACTGATGTCACTTCGAAACATGTAAACAATGTTTAACACCTATTTATAGGGCCCTATTTCGTCATGCGTCTCGCTAGCCAATCAAAGCACACCCTTTCAACATATTGTCACGTGTCACATGAAGCTTGACCAATGTTAGCTTGGTGGACACACGGAAGGACGAGAACGAAAACAATAGTCTCCTGGCGGAGACAATAAGCAATATACACCATATAATAATTTCTCATGGATAATAACAACGACAATAATTTGATGACCGGCAGTGGTTCCGTTAGGAGACACAAAGACACAAAGAGTCTCTTTGTGTCTCCTACCGGAACCGCTGCCGGTCATCAAATTATTGGCTTAGGAATGCGACAAAAACAAAAAAAAAATACCCATGAATTCCCATTGAATGAATGGGGTGACTAATCGATAGAATTTGTTTGGGGGGTGAACTATCCCTTCAAGTGCGTCATATTTGCTTTCATCCAAAGCAACTCATATACGTGCGTGAATATCTGTGTGTATTTTCAGGTATCTCCATCTGCAAGATAACCACGCAGACGACGTGGACCGCTCAGACCGGCTGTGGAAGATGCGATGGTTTCTCGACTACCTCTCCAGCAAGTTCCAGTCGCTCTACGAAGTGAACGGCTCCGTGACGGTGGACGAGACCATGGTGAAATTCGGAAATCGGTATCACCCCCACAAGCACACGAAACAGGGCGTCAAGGTGTGGGTCATGGCAGAGAGCTCCACCGGCTACGTCACAAACTTCCAAGTCTGCACGGGTCGCGGGCGGACGCAGGAGAGGGCTCTCGCCCAGCACGTGGTCATGGATCTGGCCAGACCGTACTACGGCTCTCACCTGTCCGTCTTCATGGACAACGCCTTCTCCGGGGTGGAGCTCTTCCAGGAGATGAAGAGACAAGGACTGAACGCCTGCGGCGACGTTCGCTCCAACAGATGCGGGTTCCTGAAGAACCAGACGACCGAGGAGGCCTGGCTGGGCAATCCCGAAATCAAAGTCGCCCAGAAGGACGACCTCACGCTCTGCTATTGGCAGGACGACGTCAAGTTCTTCTCGGTGCTGTCCAATTACCACGATCCCACCGAGAAGGGCTCGGTGAAGAGGAAGAAGAGCGCGTCCAACAACCAGCCCGAGGCCGTGGTGCCGGCGTGCATCTCCGACTACCAGAAGCACGTGAAGGGCGTGGATCTGCTGGAGCAGATGGTGGGGTATTATCAGTTCCAGCATCGCTCGCAGAAATGGTGGAGGAGGATCTTCTTCTTCTTCTTGTCCGTCACGTGCTACAACGGGTACATCGCCGCCAAGAGCGTCGGAGGAAAACCCTTCACGACCAAGTACAGGGGTTACAAGTATTGGCTGGAGGACCTGGCGCAGGAGCTCACCGTGCCGGTGACGACGAGGCGCGCTCCCCGGGTCTCTTCGGCGCCCGAGGGACCCCCCACGGAGGAGCACGACTTCGAGAAGGTCTTCGACAAGAGGAAGATGTGCAAGGAGTGCCGGAGCGCCACCCGCACCGTCTACGGCTGCAGACAGTGCGACGAGGCCCTGCACATGGAGTGCTTTGGCAAACACGTCCGTCGGTTCCTGTAGGGTGATGATGATGGCATACTGTACACTAAAGCAGAGGTCTTCAACAGGGGGTCCGGGACCCCTAGGGGGGTCCTCAGAGCTACTATAGGGGGTCCGCCTTAGTGTGAGAGGATTTTCTTTTTTTTTTACATTAACCACTTGAACCCTAGCATCCCTATTCTGGGGGGGAACATTAGCTGAAAATAGCAGATCTACAAGCTCACAACGCCTCGCGACAACGCCAACGCGAGGCGTTGTGAGCTTGTAGATCGGCTATTTTTTGGCAAAGAGGTATAGAGGTGTAGAGGGAAAAAAGAGGGGGGAAAAAATCTTCTGAAACACAATTTTATACAATATAGAGGGGGTCCCTGCTTCATCTCTCTCTCAGCTAGGGGGTCCTTGGGCTGAAAACGTTGAAGACCCCTGCACTAAAGCTTACGGTTGGCCTCCTTTTAGGATTTTAACGATTCAGGTTCCTTAACCATTTCCTTTTAACTCTTTAACTGCCAGAGTTAAGACATCGTCTACAGCTGCCCTTTGCCAGCGATTTTGAGCGTTTTTTTACTAATCTTTGAAAAATCATAGAATATTATTTTTCACAGCGATCCACCCGGCGATCGCCTCAGAAGGCGTAGGTCTCGGAGAATCGAGGGGAGTGGGGGGGGTGTTTGTTTTCGCCCAAAACAACAGAAAGCAGAGACAATTTTACTTTTTATAAATCCTATAACACTAAACGAAACCAGCTGCATTTTGTTGTGATCGCGGGATTTCTGGGTGTACTTCTTCTTGGGTGATCATGGGGTCATTCTCAGGCTGAGGAGCGGAGCAGCGCCCTCTATCGCAAAACCACTGAAAACTCAAGTCTCGTCATATTCTCGTCATTGGTGGTGTGAGCCGTTGCAAAACATGGAGAGACATCTCGTCATTGGCAGTTAAAGAGTTAAAGGTCCGATTCCTTCTTTTTTTTTCATCCCCACGATTTTGTAACCCTTTTTCACCCGGTGCCAATTTTCTAAGTGATCCTGGGCGCTACACTCCCCCCACCAGCCTAGGGAGCCCAGAGCCCGAGCTCATGCCTCCTTCAATGCATGAGAGCCAACTGACCTTCTTGTCACCTGACAGGGGGGGAGGTTCCCCGGTAGGACGTACTGTAGCGTGTGGAAGGAACACGTTATTCCAACCAGTTCCTTTCCCCTCCATCAGGCGCCCCGGCTGTCATGGGGGAGGCGGTATAGCGACCAGGATTACTACATGTTTTTGTGAGGGTATTAACTACCCTAGGAGACACGGGGAGAACATGCAAACTCCACACAGAGTAGGCCCTTTCACCAACCCCACCTTGGGTATGGGCGCTGATGACGCGGAGGAGAAGACACGCCCCCAGCAGCCCGATTCCTTCTTAATGGTCCGACTCCTTAACGGTTCTCTTTAACAATTCCTGTATTTTAAGAATCGATATAAATGATCCAGAATGTCCACATGCTTCCCCCCCGTTACTGAGTACAAAACACTGACGTTGACCTGCGAAGCAGCCAAAGGTATGGCACCCCCATATCTTCAAAGCCTGATCCAACACTACAACCCCTCCCGCTCACTGAGATAAGCTAACACAGGGAAGCTGTCAGAACCTTTGCTAAAACATGCGTGGAACCAACGCTCCACGCGTCCCAGACTCTTCTCCCTTCTGGCTCCCAATCTGTGGAACGAACTCCTCATTGCAGTTAGAACAGCAGACTCACTCCCAATCTTCCGGCGTAATCTGAAAACTCAACCACCTCAGACGGTAACCGGAACGCTCGCCACAAAACACACACGCCCCCCATTTTTTTCAGTGGATTGCTCGCCCCCCCCTAGCGGTTCTTGTATTCTTGTATTAGATTTACTGAGGTTAAGGTTAGGAATAAGTTTAGGGTTAGCCATAGTTTTACTGAGGTTACGTTTAGGAATAAGGTTAGTTTTAAACATAGTTTTATTGAGGTTACGTTCAGGAATACCTGGTGGCAACTGGCAACCGCTCGGAGGTCGCCGGATTAGACCCGGAGCGAGCGTGTTTTGGGGGCGAGCGTTCTTGTATTCCTTCAGACTCTTAAGCCCGTAGCACTTGCCCTAGCCTTGACGTTCTTGCAGGCTTATGCAAAGGTTGAAATAAAATGTAATTTAGATAGCATGTTATGTAGACAGATGCCAGTTTGGTGTGTTGACCTGGCATCCTATCCTTTTTGTTTGTATAGTTTCAATGTACAGATTATTGTTTTTGTTTTTTTTAACATTATACTGCTTAGACTGATGATATAGGTTCTTGGTTTACCTATGATCCTAGATTACTATTTCTATGCATTTGATGTACGTATTACCTCGTGTTTACCTTACTTACTGTAAACCGCTCTGGATTAAGAGCGTCCGCTAAATGCCTAAAATGTCAAATTTATATCATTTTGGCCTTCAATATAATTTTCTTTTTTATCATACACACAGTATTGCATAAATATTATTGCAGTGGTTCTCAAAGTTAGGTCCAGGGACCCCCCTGGGTTACTTGAGGGGGTTCCAAGAGGACCCTTACAGGATCAGTAACTCTGAGAGTGTACAAATGGACCCGTGTGTACACTCTCAAAGTTATGGTGGTCCTTGAAATGAAAGCATTTGACAACCGCTGGTATTGCAATTGTATAGCAGACGTGACGTCCACATACACACAGAAAAATAAAGGTGTCAACTGGAACCAAAACTGGTTCTTCAGAGTGATCCCATAGAAGAACCATTTTTGGTTCCAGAAAAGAACCTTTCATTTATTTGAATGGTTCTATAAACAGGGGTGCACATAACTTATTTTGGTCTAGTTCTCAGGGGAGAACTAAAATAAATACATTTTTTAAAAACATTTTACCGCAACACGTCTCGCAGGATGGATAAAAGAGGAATACATGGATAACTTGTATGTGCAATGGTCTGCATGATGCGGAGAAGCGGGACCCCGCTTCTCGTGAATGATTAGCACTCCCGACATTAACTCCAAGCCTCGTCAAGAGGGCGACTCCGATCATGGCTGCTACTGTTATCAATTGTTTGCACTATGTTGATGTGCTCTTTGCTTTTCTCATGCTTATAAAAGGCGCTGCTTTTATCCGCCAGATTGGGATGTTCACGGCATATTTTGCACCACATCACGATGCGTTGTTCATCATCATCGGTGACGAGTGCATGTAACGCAGCCAGCAGCTTGCTGTGTGCGCTGTGTCAGGATTCGAGGCCACACTCACACATGTGCAGCATAATAATAATAATAATACATTTTGTTTGTAACGCACTTTATATTTGAAACAAATCTCAAAGTGCTACAGGTTAAAAACAAAAAAGAAAGAAGAAAACAACAATAATAAAACAGTGAAATGAATAAACTTCAAATCAAAGGCAGCAAAACACAGTAGAAGTTTAAAAAGATAAAACAACTACATCTCTATTTAGGCAAATGCCTTGTTAAAAAGAAAGGTTTTTAGGCCCCTTTTAAAAGTGTCAATGGACTGTGGTGCTCTCCGATGGTCCGGGAGGGCATTCCACAGTCGGGGAGCAGCTGAGCAGAAGGCCCGATCCCCCATGGTGCGGAGATTTGTTGTGCGGGGCTCGAGTGCGTTTGAGTTCCTAGAGCGGAGTGAGCAGGTGGAGCGGGTGGAGTTCGGGGGTTTGAGCATGCGTCCCCTCCCCCTCCCCCTCCGCCCATGGGTGTGTATGGGGCGCGTATGTGGCTTCAGGAAATAAATTCCTGTCCCAGCGGTCCCAGCTGTTGGTACGCGAGAGCGCCTCCCATCGTCTGATGTGCCGCGCAGCATGCATTTTGACGACGCATGCGCACTTGCGCACCAGTTATGTGCACCCCTGTCTATAAAGAACCCAAACCCCTTAAAACAGTATCAACTTCATTAAAACCGTATCAACTTCATAAACCGGCTGAAATGTGTTTTTATCAAAAATAGCAGATCTACAAGCTTGCAACGTGTGTGAGCTTGTAGATCTGCTATTTTTTGATGAATGTCTGTCTGCCTATTAAGACATGGTTTAAGAGTTCAAAGGTTCTCTAGAACTAGATGAGGGACATGAAGAACCATTCTCTAGATCAAAATGGTTCTTTTAGTAGTTGGTGGTTCTTTGTGGAACCATATAGCCTTTTAAAGAACCATTTAAGAACCATTATTTTCCTGTGTGTACCTGCTCTGACAGTGTGATAAAACCCCGGTTCCACAAACGGTTCCAAATGTGATGTGAAACGAGTCCGGCTCCTCAATGTTGGATTCCAACCCTTTACTAAAAGCCCGAGTTACACTTATACTTGCCATGGCATCCGTTAAACCGATTTTCAACCTATCTTCATATAATTGGTCCTCACTAATACTCATGATAAAATGGTACCATTTTTTTCTACTTGATCTGTGTCTCATAGGAGGGCTGTGGACAGTCCAGAAACCCGTCTACCAGTGACATCATCGTTAGGCATGATTTTTTTTTCCAACAAGAAGACGAGAGCAATGGCTTCTTTTATTGCATTGCAACTTTCCAGGAATAGAAAGCCTGCAGTTTCTATTAGCTTGGATTCCCCATCGATGATGTCACTGGTAGACGGGACTCTGAACTGTCCACACAGCCCTCCTCTGAGACACAGACCGAGTAGAAACACATTGTACCATTTCATCATGAGTATTAGTGAGGAGGACCAATTATATGAAGATAGGTTGAAAATCGGTGAAGTTGTCCTTTAAGGCCTTTGCAGACAGGGTGCGAAAAAACGGACAATATCATTTTTTTTAAAAGAACATATGGTTCTCTATGACCTCATGCACACCGGCTCCCAATTTGCCGTGCGGCAAGTGGCTGCGGCTATGCGTATTCTTTTTTTTTTCAATCGAACCCAGTTCGATTTGTGTGTCTTTTCGCATGCGGTAAAAACTGATTGAATAATCGCACCCTGCCTGCAAAGGCCTTTAGTTTGTATAGTTTCAATGTACAGAATTATCTATTTTTCTTTTTATATTATTATACTGTTTAGACTGATGGTAGGTTCTTGGATTACCGATGATCCTATAGATGACTATTTCTATGCCTTTGATGTATTACCTCGTGTTTACCTTGTTGACTGTAAATGGCTCTGGGTTAAGACTAAGAGTGTCTGCTAAATGCCTAAATTGTAAATAATTGCACTGCCACATCCGGTTGGTTTGTTTAATTGAAAATCTTTTTTTTTTGGATGTTTTCAATTCAATTCAGTTTCAGTAGGATGATGATGGCATACGGTACAGCGAGTTATTTTATTTTATTATTACGTTTATGTTTATTAAGATTTCAGCATGAGCACATGTTTAACCCTAGCTTGTAGATCTGCTATTTTTTGAAAAATCCTGAACATTTGTGCAAATCCTTAAATATGTATTTTTTTTAAAAGCGAACATTTGTAACTCAAATCTTTGCTTCTGGGGGTTTCCCTGGAACAAAATATGCTACAAATATTTGCTTTAAAAAAATAAACATTCAAAGATTTGCAAATATTTTCACGATCTTTTCAAAAATAGCAAATCTACAAGCTCGTAGCGCGGCACTCGGTGCCGCGCTATGAGCTTGTAGATCTGCTATTTTTGAATAGCCAAAGAAATCTAAAATGACAGATGTGTTCCCGGATTGAATGGGTTAATTTAGAAAAAAAACACACACAAGGTAGAATATGGTGATAGGAGGTTTCTGCCCGACAACAACTATATAACTAGTTAGTACACTAGTTAGTACACAGTATTATGTACGCAGCCCGCCTTTTTATTGAAAACATGGCTGTTCTTGGACTTCCACTCGTCCTTACAGTGCCACTTTGTCTTTGTTTGTCCACTGCCACTTTGTGAACAAATCACTGAAATGTCTACACATCTTTTTGTTTTGTATACATAATATTTTATCATTTCCTTCGTTAGAATTTTCTTTAATGAACATTGAACTAACCTCAACCCGAAAGGAAAAGTAATTCTCAATAAATGTCAAGGTTTTAACCTCTCAAATGTTTTTTTTTCCTTTATTTCATGTTTCTATCTGCTACGGTTGCGGCCGCCGAGACCGTCTTCCGCGCGAAAGCAAGGAATGCAGCAGAGCCTCCACCCCCACATGCAAACACGCAACCACCTCCGGCGTCTCGACGACACTGTGAAGCCGATCTACAAGCTCTCAACGCCTCGCAAACGCGAGGCGTTGAGAGCTTGTAGATCGGCTATTCTCAAAATGTTTGCCTCTTATATTATTTGACAATTTGGACAATATTTGACCAGTTTTTCTAGTATAATTTGTTGATTTACTTTTGATGCAGTAATGGTCTTTTTTTTTAGGTATTAAAAAGGTCTTAAAAGTCCTTAAATTGTCACTTCACTCCCCCCTCCCCCCCCCAAAAAAAAGAAGAAAAAAAAACCATGTGAGAACCACTGTTCTATTGGAGAGGATCCAACCAGAGGAAACAACACCTCAGTAGTTACTCACACACACACACACACACACACACACACACACACACACACACACACACACACACACACACACACACGCCACACACACAGGTTGAATGGTGTTGACAGATGATGACAGATCTACAACGGCATGATTTTGAATAAAAGATCATGTGTGCTGTCCGCTGCACCCTGCCTGACACTCCTACATTATGCAAACTGCAACGATGTGTGCAAATATTTGAATATATATATATATATTCAAATATATGACAACAAAGATTTGAGTTAAAATGTTCGCTTTAAAAAATATATATTCAAAGATTTTCAATGATTTTTCGGGGAAAAAAAAGAATAGCCAAAGAAATCTAAAATGACACAGATGCATCCCAGGTTTTAATGGGTTAATATAATTCTGTGAGGTTTCTTTTACTCTCAGAGTAACGCTCAAACATTTGTTTATGAAATCAAACTGTGTTTTTTTTAGTAGTTGAACCGAATGCAGAACATGAAACAATAAGGATATTTTGAAACTACAAATTCAGATCTCTTGTAGATCTGCAATTTTTTAAATACTTTTGTGTGATACTGTGATGACATATGGAATTCATTTACAAAAAAACCCCACATACAATTATGGAGATAAGAGGATGCTGCCCCACAGCGACAATATAGTTTTAAAATATAATAGCAGATCTACAAGCTGTTTTAGTAGTGATTGCTTTTTTTTGACACAGTAAAATCTGCAGTGTTAATGTAACTGTGTACACTCTCAGAGTTACAGACCTGTAAGGGTCCATTTGGTTCCATTTGTACACACTCAGAGTTACAGACCTGTAAGGGTCCATTTTTTATTGAATACTTAACAGTTTGCAAAACAAGGCACAGATTTATAACAGAATGCTAACAAGATTAAACCCAGGGCCCTCAGGGCTTGTTTCCAGTGTGGTCCTGTGTATTCAATTCATCGAGACATTTAAAGACAAACAATATACAGTAATATGAAAAAAAAAACATTTACTCTGTCCCCTACCCTGAGCCATCCCACCCTAGCATCATGACTTTTCTGATTGTCTCCACCAGGCCAAAGGCATGGCGAGAGAGTATGTTTTACCCTCCGTCCGTCCGTCCGTGTGTGTGTGTGTCCGTGTGTGTGTCTCTGTGTATCTCCGGCACCGTTGGCTTGACTATAGAGATACTGTGTAACGATTTGCATGACGCTTGGACAAAATCTGTATGAGTACTGTCAACGCCTAATCTCCGGCACCGTTGGCTTGACTACAGAGAATACTGTGTAACGATTTGCATGACGCTTGGACATTGCAACTTCCTGACCTGGCGGAGACCTGTGCTCCGAGGAGCACTTTTTCTAGTTACTTTTGTTGCCACTTTTACATTCTGCATAAGAGTACTTTCTACAAAAGGGTGAATGAACAGTGAGGCTGTTGCTCTTGTGCAGGGGTTGGCAACTTTGATGATGGAGAGGGCCACTATATTTCCACACTCATTCCAGAGGGCCACATTGCATATACTGTCGGGCAAACACCTCCGTATTTTTCTTAAATTAATGCCGTACTTACTTCCCCATTCTTTGTCACACAAAAGTAGCAAAAATAGCCGATCTACAAGCTCAAAACACGTCGCAGCGCGACGCTCCTTGAACTTGTAGATCTGCTATTTTTGTTTTGGAATCCTGATTTTTTTGTTTGATGCTATTTTTGAATCGGAATCCTGAAAAGTAATGTCGTCTATGACCATAAGGGAACCGGCGGAAATACGAGTCCATATCCGGGAGGCGGGGAATAAGAAGTCACCGGAGTTTTTCTTTCTTAAAAATTCCATTTTATTGTCAGAGTTCTCAGCAATCCATACTTATAAGTCAAATCGACATATGGCGCAGTCCATAGAATCTGCTTTATTCTGTTGGACGTGAC
This sequence comes from Gymnoscopelus microlampas, assembly GCF_963454915.1. Lineage (NCBI taxonomy): Eukaryota > Metazoa > Chordata > Actinopteri > Myctophiformes > Myctophidae > Gymnoscopelus > Gymnoscopelus microlampas. The sequence goes on from NC_139957.1 coordinate 42,204,702, forward strand.
ATCGTTTCTCACATAAACATCACATTATATGCAGACAAATATTTGACCTAGGACCTCCACCTGACCACTCACAAAACAGGTTTCTAGGAACAATAGAATCATTGGGCAGGGCCTTCTCAGTTAACACAATGGATTACAATCTGCCTTAGCTTTAGCACATAACATTTATCTATCAAACTGTACTTTTGGTTTGAGAGAGGCAACAGGCAACAGACACTCTTTCATATTATTAGACTAGCTCTGAGGGAACAAAAGGGCTCGGCCGGGTGTGGCGTCATGGGAATACATTGGTCATAAAAAAGACAATAGAAGTTGCCCATGTACTGTATGCTCTAGTGTCAGTGAAACATAGACCTCAGATAAGGCACACCCACTGATCTGAAGTCAGTTTAACCCATTCAACCCAGGAACGCATCTACAAGTACAAATGTCTTCTAAATCCCCAAAAACTAAATTATATTGTATTTGGTCGCGGACATATTATGTATTTATGTCCAAGACCATATTTTGGTATTTTGTTCCGGGGACCCCCTAGAAGCAAAGATTTGAATTACAAAAAAATGTTGCTTTAAAAATATATATATTTTCAAAGATTTGCACAATTTGTGCAACTCTTTGAATCACATTTAATGTTCATGACTACAAGCTGATCTACAAGCTGTAGATCTGCTATTTTTGAATAGCCAAAGTATAAAAGAATGGCTATACTGTAGCTAAAATCTACAATGACACAGATGCCTTCCCGGATTAAATGGGTTAATGATGCAAATGATCACTGGTGGAAAAATACTCTCATGTTTTACTTAAGTAAAAGTATCAATACTGCAATGTAGAAGTACTCTTTTACAAGCAAAAGTCCGGAATTCAAAATTCACTTGAGTAAAAGTACAAAAGTATTAGTCTCAAAATGTACTTAGAGTGCCAAAAGAAGAAAGTAGTCATTATGCAGTATGTCCCATTTTGCAAGTTTTCAAATGTATAAAATGTTTAAAAATCTTTTGAAAATAGCCGATGCATTGTGAGCTTGTAGATCGGCTATTTTCAAATGGACGAAATATATATATAGGGCTGAAGTGGTTGATGTATGTTTTGTGATAATAATCAAAATCTATAAAGTAACTCCTAACTAATGTTTTCAAATAATTGTAATGGAGTAAAAGTATAATATTTGCCTCTGAGATTTAGTAGAGTAGAAGTATAAGTACTGAAAATTGGAAATGCCCCAGTGAAGTAAAAGTACCTCAAAATTGTACTTGAGTACAGTACTTGAGTAAATGTACTTGACGCCACTGCAAATGTTGTCGTCTGTTGAAGCAACACCACGATGCAAAACACATCACAATGTACCGGCTGTGGGAGAACAGTGTGATGTGGGATTAGTTCTTTAGACAGGTTTCTGCTGGTGTTTTGTTTTCAGCAGCTTTCATATCCAGGTGAGAATAATAATAATAATAATAATAATAATAATAATAATAATAATAATAATAATAATAATAATAATAATGATAATAATAATAATAATAATAATCATAATCATAATAATGAGGATGATGGTGATGATGATGATAATAATAATAATAATAATAATGATAAAATGCCTATTTCTATGTTTTCATGTTCATTACAACAGATAGTAATCAAACCACTGCTGATTGGAAATTTACTTTTTTTTTATCATGTGTGGCCTCCTCCTGGCGAGATAGACAGACAGTTAGCTCATCTTTGATCCTGTTTGACTGGAACTGTTTCGCTGATACATTCCCCAATGGTGTGTCGTCTTCCACATGGTACTGTAAGTAGTTGGAGGCTCGCCAGTTGCCACACTGGAATCTCTTCCGTGTACCTGTGCTGGTTTACTGTTCACACCTCCTTCAGTAAAGATGGGAGATTGAAGAGGTCATACGACTACATTGTTCTCTCCGTCTTCTCTCTCACAGAGCTATAACCATGACCTCATCATGGTTCCAGATCACTCGACGATACCTGTGCATCGGCTTCCTGGTGCTTCTGTGTTTCCTGTCGTATCTCGTGAGTTACCTAGACATCAACCTGACCTCCTTCAGCCTCTGCAGGGTCTCTTCACCAGGACCAGAGGACAGGGTCTCCCCACCAGGACCAGAGGACATGGTGAACACGTCCCTTCAGGTCCTTCACCCAAACTGCACATCAGACCGGCAGATCAGTCCACAGTCCGTTCACACAGAGGAGGACGTTCTGATATTGATGTGGTTCTGGCCGTTTGGCGACAAGGTTAACATCAGGTCAGTGGTGTAAAGTAACTACGTACATTTACTCAAGTACTGTACTTAAGTACAATTTTGAGGTATTTTTTTTAGATTACTGGAGTATATCCAATTTTCTGTACTTTTACTTCTATTCCACTACATCTCAGAGGCAAATATTACACTTATTACTCCATTGCAATTATTAGAAAACTTTAGTTACATACATTAACTTGTGAAATGGGACATTCTGCATAATTAGTATACTTTCTTTAAGTACATTTTAATACCAATACTTGTACAACTTTTACTCAAGTACATTTTTAATTCCAGACTTTTACTTGTAACAGAGTGTTTCTACATTGCAGTATTGATACTTTTACTTAAAGGGATAGTTCATCCCAAAACACATTTTTTCTATGGATTAGTCACCCCATGGAGACTTGAATACATGGATATTTTTTATAATTTGATGACCGGCAGCGGTTCCGGTAGGAGACACAAAAGTCTCCTTTGTGTCTCCTACCGGAACCGCTGCCTACCGGTCGGGCTGGTCATCAAATTATTGTCTTACGAATGTGACAAAAACAATAAAATATCCATGAATTCAAGTCTCCATTAGGGTGACTAATTGATAGGAAAAAAAAGTCATTTTGGGGTGAACTATCCCTTTAAGTAAAGAATCTAAGTACTTTCCCCACCACTGTCTCAGGTGCAGCGAGTTGGACATGGAAGGATGTCGGCTGACGGACGACCGGAGCGTTTACCACAAAGCACACGCCGTCCTGTTCCACCACAGAGACATCCACGGCGGGCTGGACAACATGCCGCCAGAGCCACGTCCCTGGTTCCAGAAGTGGATCTGGTTTAACTGGGAGTCGCCGACGAATTCCAACAACATTCCTGCACTCAACGACTTGTTCAATTTGACCAGCAGTTATCGGCTGGATTCTCACATCCCGGTGCCTTATGGGTACCTCACCCCGGTGACACAGGTAGGCCTGTCACAGATAACACATAATCAATTATTTTTGCATAATCGTCATAATCGTTTCCATGTCGAAAAATGTTCACACATTTTCAAATATTAAAAAAGCAGAAATAAAAGAAGATCTACAAGCTTGTCAGCTATTGTATATATACTATATATATATATATATATATATATATATATATATATATATATATATATATATATATATATATATATATATATATGTAGAACGAAAAAGGGGACTCCTGCACATCCAAAAAAACCCGTTGGAGGTGCAAGTCTAGTCAGCAGGCATATAAATTGTAAAAAAGCGAATGGACCTTCAAGCAAGGGACTGCACACTCCAGGGAACAGATGGACAACTTACTACTGCATTAAGTATTTTATTAGCACGACGCGTTTCGCCGTGAGCTTCGTCAGGTGCTATACAAAAGTATGTGTGTTCAATACAGTGACACATATATAGTGCCATTCATTAGACAGTTCCACCCCTCCAGGCATGGTATAAAATATTCAATTATTCAAATATATTTCAAAACAGGAGAGGGCAGACAAAGATGCTGTATGCACAAACACCGAAAAACAAACAGATCAAATGAGAACTCATTTAGGGAGAAAAATAAATGAATACATACATATATACATACATCAAAAGGAACATCTCTAGTATTAACAAGACATCCCATAAAGATGCAAGGCAACCCATTTATACAAATGTATGCATAAAGTCTTTGAATTAAAAACTTTTAGATTGAAAACAAATATCATGGTAGGCACAATCAAAGCAGTCAGGATATGGGTTAAACATGGATCAGGCCATGTCAGTCAGAAAGGTTTTGGACTGTTAAATGACACAGGAGAGTAGTAGGTGTGGGTTTCCATTCGCATTTCAACCGCTAGGGGAAATAGTGGCGCTGTTGAGCACATTCCTGAAATTCCTGACATTCCTAACATTCTTGACATGTTTGACATTCCACAATTCACAATTCACAATTCATAATTCATAATTCATAATTCATAATCCATCATTTCAGACTGATTATTTCATTAGTCAGTCAATTTAATTAAAATCGTTGATGTCACAATAAGGGTTAGGGTTAGGGTAGATTAAACTCTCTCTGAGTGTAACCACATGAACCCATTGATATCCTTGTTCTAATGTAACTAAATGTAATCAAATGAACCCATTGATATCCTTGTTCTAATGTAACTAAGTGTAACCAAATTAACCCATTGATAGCCTTGTTCTAATGTAACTAAGTGTAACCAAATTAACCCATTGATAGCCTTGTTCTAATGTAACTAAGTGTAACCAAATTAACCCATTGATAGCCTTGTTCTAATGTAACTAAGTGTAACCAAATTAACCCATTGATAGCCTTGTTCTAATGTAACTAAGTGTAACCAAATGAACCCATTGATAGCTTTGTTCTAATGTAACTAAGTGTAACCACATGAACCCATTGATAGCCTTGTTCTAATGTAACTAAGTGTAACCAAATGAACCCATTGATAGCCTTGTTCTAATGTAACTAAGTGTAATCAAATGAATCCTATGATAGCCTTGTTCTAATGTAACTAAGTGTAACCAAATGAACCCATTGATAGCCTTGTTCTAATGTAACTAAGTGTAACCAAATGAACCCATTGATATCCTTGTTCTAATGTAACTAAGTGTAATCAAATGGACCCATTGATAGCCTTGTTCTAATGTAACTAAGTGTAACCAAATGAACCCATTGATAGCCTTGTTCTAATGTAACTAAATGTAACCACATGAACCCATTGATAGCCTTGTTCTAATGTAACTAAATGTAACCACATGAACCCATTGATAGCCTTGTTCTAATGTAACTAAATGTATTGTCTGTGGCCCACCGGATACTCCAACAACAGGTATACAGCACTCTGACAACAGCTGCAACGGGTATTGTATAACCGTGCGCCGGGGCATGCATTTCCAACTTGCATCGTTCCCGACTTCCCTCGTCCCCTAGTAACCCAGTGCCATTTGCACTGGTCTAGTTTGAAATAAAGCCCTCATGGCCCTGAAGGTTGTCTACAAGGCCCTCTTCTCACTGATGCTAATCCAACAGGCTGAACAGGAGCACAGCCTGTCATTGTTATTGGGTGATGTACTCTATGTAAGCAGAAGCACCTGTGCTCTGCCATGAGTATGGTATTACCACCTGAGGGTGGAAGTGAAAGTGAACTTCCTTGCCGATACCACATGGATGGAACATTAGAACCACTGACAGCCACTGGCTGGTGCAATAAACCCATTCACCTTACACCCCCGCCCCCCCCCCCCCCCCCCCCTGTATTGAACACACACACTTTTGTATAGCACCTGACGAAGCTCACGACGAAACGCATCGTGCTAATAAAATACTTAATGCAGTAGTAAGTTGTCCATCTGTTCCCTGGAGTGTGCAGTCCCTTCCTTGAAGGTCCATTCCCTTTTTTACAATTTATATGCCTGCTGACTAGACTTGCACCTCCAACGTTTCTTTTTGGTCCCCTTTTTCGTTCTCTCTCTCTCTCTCTCTCTCTCTCTCTCTCTCTCTCTCTCTCTCTCTCTCTCTCTCTCTATATATATATATATATATATATATATATATATATATATATATACATATATATATATATATAATATTTTATTTTAAAGGGAACATTTGTTACTCAAATCTTTGCTTCTGGGGGGTCCCTGGGACAAAACATTTTGAGATGGGGGTCAATACATATACTTTCGGGTGGTCCTTGACATGAAAAAGCACCACTGATATTAAAGCTACATATGTTTTTCAGAAACTGTTAGGATTTAGAAGACGTGTAGAATCCCCAGAAGCAAAGATTTTAGTTAAAAATGTTTTGATTATTCAAAAATAGCAGATCTACAAGCTCATAGCGCGACACCGAGTGCTGCGCTATGAGCTTGTAGATCTGCTATTTTTGAATAGCCCAAAGACATTTTAAAAATGACACAGATTCATTCCCGGCCTAAATGTGTTAAATGTGTAATGTTGACACAGGAGGACGAGAGCTTCAAGCTGCCAGAGAAGGACAAGCTGGTGTGCTGGGTCGTGAGCAACTGGAACCCGCAGTTCAAAAGAGTCAAGGTCTACGAAGAGATGAAAAACCACGTCAAGATAGAAGTTTACGGGAGAGCCTTTAATCGCGCCGTGACTCCCGAAGAGTACGTCAAGGTGATGCACGGCTGCAAGTTCTACCTGTCGTGGGAGAACTCCATCGACAGGGACTACACGTCGGACAAACTGTACGATCCTCTGAGGATGGGGGCCGTGCCTGTGGTCCTGGGCCCTTCGAGGACAAACTACGAGGACCACGTTCCGGGAGACTCTTTCATCCACGTGGACGACTTTGCCGGCGGACCGAAGGAGCTGGCTGAGAGGCTGCTTTACCTGGACGGCAACCACACCGAGTACATGCAGTACTTCAAGTGGAGAGAGAGGTACAAGGTCCATCGGCACTTCTTTGTCAGCGATCATGTGTGTAGATCATGTCAGCATCTGAAGATGCACAAAGGCTATCAGCGGTTTCATGGTCTCAGTAAATGGTACTGGGGTTAAGAGGCAGTGGTGGAAAGTAACTAGTTTAGTTCTGTACTTGAAGAATAACGTTTTTTTTTCTCCTTTCTTTTTGTTTTGCTTTGCTTTCTACTTCTTCAAACAGCCAGTGGTGGAAAAAGTAGTTTTTTTTTTTTGCTTAAGTAAAAGTAGCAATACCACATTATAAAAATACTCTGTTACATGTAAAAGGCCTGTGTTCAAAATGTTACCTGCTCATTTTGCTAGGGTTGGATGGCTCAGGGTTGAGGACAGAGTACGGCAACTTGTAATGGGCTTGGTCTACAAGATACACCACAACATTGGGATACCCATGTACCTGTCTAAATACTTCAAAAAACGTAAATTAAGTCCACAATCACAACACCAGAGGCAGCTCCACTGATCATGTCCAACCCAGATTTGGCACAAACAAGGGAATGAACTCGTTCTCATGCTATGCAACAAAAATGTGGAATGCCCTACCAAAAGGAGTAAAGGAGTGTAAAACCCTACTCACTTTCCAAACTGCCCTAAAAAACACCTTCAAGAGGCTACAGTTCCAAACTGGCCCCTGTCAAAGTCTTAACCCCCCCCCCCCCTATTTTCATGCTATATTACATTACATTACAGTCATTTAGCAGACGCATTCAACATAGGTAGGGAACGAAACTACTAATCACCAGAAGTCTTAAGTGCATTTCCTGCACTTAAGACTTCTGGTGATTAGTAGTTGGATCAAACTACTTTGTCCTATATGTTGACAAATTGAATACGTAGGAAGACAGACCACAATGGACGAACCAGGGCAACGCTAATCCCCCCCGACCGTCGTTTTGTTGCACTATTATGCTTGAACTGCACCTCCCTACTCTGCTTTATATAGAATATACTGTTAAGTTGTTTACACAAGGTTAGGTGGCAGCTACTGGGGGGAAAAATGCTGTTGGTGTTTACTGTTTACAATATACCAAGATTATATGCAAGTGTAGCAGTATGGGCGTTGTCCCCCACTCTGCCCAGGGCCCATCCTCCTCCCACTAATCAGTGGGCTGATTACCTGCAGTACATAAGCAGCACACACCTCTGCAACTATAAGGATGCCAACCGCCACAAAACACCATAAGGAAGAAGAAGCCCTGCTTAGCTGCTGTCTCATTTGTGTGCGTGTCCTCACTGACCGGGTTCTAATGCTGGCCCGTTGGGCTTCAGTACTGTTGCCACGCTTGTCACCGGCGTGTGCGTGTCCTCACTGACCGTGTATCTTCCACAAACAAAGCTGGCTTGTTGGGCTTCAGTATTGTTTGTTTGTCCACTATGCATCAGCACAGGTATGTTTCTTGTTTAGCGAGTGTCAGTGTGTTTTCATTTAGTTATGTTATGGTCATGAACTTGACCGGCTGTTTTATGTAATTTTAGTCTGTGTGCAACTGCCCGAGTGTCTGTCTCTCCACGAGAGCACTCCCCCCTCGGGTTGTCTACCCCTGGCTGTGTGGGTGCGACTGCACCACGCAGAATGTGTCCACAGGCACTAACTGTGCGGTATGTTTAAATCCCCCTCTCTACTATTGCGTCATTGATTTTAAGCACTATTTATGGTAGGCTAACACACTGCTGCTTGTGTTTCTTGTTTTATTGTTGTACTGTTTTATTGGATCTTGTTTACACTTTTTGTATTAGCTCGTGCTCATTTGATTTTGCTATTTTGTCTCATCTGTTTAAGAAAGTAGGTAGCTGACATATAGCACTTTTACCTTAGCGCTAGGTATACTCTTGGTTGCTTGTTTTTGCAGGAAATGCACTTAAGACTTCTGGTGATTAGTAGTTTCGTTCCCTACCTATGTTGAATGCACTTATTGTAAGTCGCTTTGGATAAAAGCGTCTGCTAAATGACTAATGTGATTCCAAGGCTCGGTGAGGAGGAAACAGCGCTGCTGCTTTGCCTAGTGTATTTCACCCCTGACTGTCAGCCCTGGTGTTGGGCTTAATTTTATTGATTATGTTGCGTGAAACCCCCGGTCATACACTGTCTACGGTGAAATGTATTTTAACTAAACATAATGTATTATACTGGTCCTCACTATTGTTCTCACTTTGCCTAGGGTTCTGGTGCTGAGGCCCCAAGTCCGGACCAGGCGACGCCCGCTCCAGAGGTGGTGGTATCCCCATTCCTTTGTGTGTGCTATTTAGATTATGTTACCCTTTTCATTGTTGTGTGATGTGGCTTGGGGTGCCACTGCCCTGGGCTGGTTAGCCAGTCCCCCTTGTCCCTTGGTAAGCCTTGGCACTGAGCCCTGTAGAAGTACATTGATCTTGCTGAACTACAGTGATACATTTTAACCTCTTACTGCATTATGGTTAAATACTCTGACCTGGTATTGCCTTTTGGAGGCCTATCTATATTGTGAATAAAACGGATTACCATTTGCATTGATTCATGTTTCTGCTTATTGTCACAAACTGGGCGAGGAGTAACTCATGTTTCAGGTGGTTTACTTCCTTTAGATTCTTAAAAACTATTTCTTAGGGCGCAATCCCCTAGGTGGCGTAGTTGGCTATACCTCAATTTGTACCGCTCTGTTACACAAGGGATAATTGTTGAGCTGAGGTGTTTAATCATCCTGAAGGGGGTTATTTTTCAACAACGACCAGCACGCTGACATTGACCGCTTATTACACGGCTACTTAATAAATGAATTAATAAATTGACCCAAAAGTAACAACAAAACTAAGTAATTCCTTGCTTAAAGTAATGAAAGTATTCCATAAGCGTTGCGCAGGGCGGACACGGACGCTCGGAAAATAAGGAAGTGTTGAATAGAATACCATTTTGGGTTACTGCATTGTCTATTTAAAGCTAAAAATGTTTTCAAAAACATTCTTGAGAGCAACGTATAGTTGTAAATGACATGGTGTTTGTTTACATTGCTGTCATGTTGGATACAGCATAAAATCAAGCACCGCAGGTTGATATGAGCAGGTGCTCTGAGTCTTTGATTAGACAGCGGTCTGTTATAGGAAAATTGAGAGACAAAAAAGATATATAGGCTACATGATGAATGATTAATGAATGCAGTGTCACAAAAGTTTAATGAGAAGGCACCTTTGATCAGACATGAGCTAACTTTTAGGTTAGGAGGAGGTTGGAGGAGGCAATCACACGATGCAAAACACATCACAAAGTACTGGCTGTGGGTGAACAGTGTTATGTGGGATTAGTTCTTTAGACAGGTTTCTGCTGGTGTTTTGTTTTCAGCAGCTTTCATATCCAGGTGAGAATAATAATAATAATAATAATAATTTCTATGTTTTCATGTTCATTACAACAGATAGTAATCAAACCACTGCTGATTGGAAAATTATTTTTATTTTTATCATGTAGCATTCAGTAGTACAGAACATTATTATTAGTATTCATGCTTTATTTATTGCTCATGTTACACACAGACATATAATGGGTTCTTTAAAAATAGTCAGGGGATATTAGCAGAATATTTTCCAATCTTGGAATAAATTCCTTACCAAAAAAAAAATCTTCACCAATGTGTTTGTAAAGGTGTCTAGTAACACATCTCACAAAGACTGAAATGCAGTCCCCCTAGGAGAATTTTTGACAGCTCCTTAAAGTTGGGGTACCCACCATAACCTTGGTTAAAAAAAAATCCCCCCCCCAAAAAAAATATCAAAATTTAATTCTGTTTTAAGTAGCATGTGAGGGGTCAAACTAGGGTGTTTTTATGATTTTGAATCCATTGCAAGCATTTTTGCACCAAAACCACTCCTTGGGCTAAAAACGGCCAAAGCCATCCTTTTCCAGGTATACTTTTAGTGTAAAAAGCCCATTGAGATTGGGCCGTTTTCAGTCTTTGTGAGATGTGTTACTATAGACACCTTTACAAACACATTGGTGAAGATTTTTTTTTGGTAAGGAATTTATTCCAAGATTTTTTTAATATTCCCTGACTAAAAGGTTATTAAGAACCATATTATTTAGTGAATTAATTTTCCTCATACCTCTAGGGAAACTTTCTTTGCATAGTTCTTTGAGGAACCAGACATTATTCGTTGAGGCTCAGGGAAGTGTCAGTGAACTCAATCCAGAGATTTGTTGCCCCTCTTCAGACAGCATCCAGGCCGTGCAGGTCAGGATTATCCAGCCTCTTTGTGCGAGCTACCAGCTCAGTGTCCTTGTGGTTATAGCATACATGGGCAACTGGCGGCCCGGCGGCCACATGCCGCCCCCACCTTCACTTAATGCGGCCCGCAGGTTAATATTGGATTTGTGATATATTATTGATTTCAGCTGTTTACAATTCCAAACATGCAAACATGACCCGCTTTAATTACTTCAGTCTATATTAGTAGCTGAATGACTAGTATTACAATTCTATTGTCTTTTTTATGTCCAATGTATTTGTATTTAAGTTCATAAAGTTAACATAAGTATAACTGAATGCATTTGAGAAAAAAAAAATACTTTTAAGAATTCCAATTCAAAAGTAGCAAAAAAGAAAAGTCAGGATTCCAATTCAAAAATAGCAAAAACAGCAGATCTACAAGCTCAAAACGCGTCCCGCTGCGACGCGTTTTGAGCTTGTAGATCTGCTATTTTTGCTACTTTTGTGTGACATAGAATGACGAAGTACAGGATTAATTTACGAAAAAAGTAAAAATACGGAGATAATAGGTGTCTGCCCGACCAGCAATGTGGCCCTCTGGAGTGAGTGTGGAAATATAGTGGCCCCCTACATCATCAAAGTTGCATCACCACTGGGTTATAGTGTCCACCCTGAGATTGGGAGGTCGGGGGTTACTTTGTACTTGTAGATCATGGCTGGGGGATGTACTTGTACATCAAGCTGACACACACTACCGCCCTATGGGCCACATGGTTCGGCAAGGCGCACTACCACTAGTGCTATGAAGATCGTGTTTGAGAGGATATCCTGCCTTGAAGTGACTATGAAAACTTTGGCTTTCCCTTGGAAGAGTATAGGGCTTTCTTGGCGAGATAGACCAGGGTTTCTTAAAGTGGGTGCCGTGACGCAAGTCCAGGGGTGCCGCAGAATACTTTGATAATATTTGGAATTCATCAATATCACTTCAGTTTAACCACTTAGACCGTCTAGAGTAGACTTAGTAAAACGGACGTGAGTTGCACTGTTCTTGGTGCTTTTTTTCATTCTACAGTACACCAAGTCTCTTCGCCAAAAATAGCAGATCTACAAGCTCACAACGCGTCACATTGTGACGCGTTGTGAGCTTGTAGATAGCCTATTTTGGGATAATGCTCCCCCCAGAATAGGGATGCTGGGGTTCAAGTGGTTAAACGCCAAGTAAAAACGTTCTGTCCTGATGGAAACGGATATTCTCTCAAGTTTTCCGCAAGACTTACTGGATCTTAGAGGGAATGTTTCACATATTTACGTAGCGTAATATGACATAAGGTTCTAGAAATTAACAATGTCATTCAGGGGTGCCGTGGATGATAAAGTTATTTACAGGGGTGACCTCTGAGATAGACATCTTTGATGCCGTTTGACAGGAACTGTTTTGATGATACAGTACTCTCCCCGATGGTGTGTCGTCTTCCTTATGGTACCACCGTTTTGGCGCCTTATGGTAAGAGATACAGCCACCCTGGAATCTCTTGTGGCTCTTGTGGCGAGATAGACAGACAGTTAGCTCATCTTTGATCCTGTTTGACAGAAACTGTTTCGCTGATACATTCCCCAATGGTGTGTCGTCTTCCACATGGTACTGTAAGTAGTTGGAGGCTTGCCACACTGGAATCTCTTCCGTGTACCTGTGCTGGTTTACTGTTTACTCCTCCTTCAGTAAAGATGGGAGATTGGAGAGGCCATACACTACATTGTTCTCCCTATACTCTTTGGACTTGCTGTGCAGTGTTCTAAAGTGGTCAGCCTATACTGGGCACATGATCCATGATGGCTCTCCAATTCCCTGTACCATTCACTGTGCCAATCCATCCATGAGAGTGACCTTCTTAGTTTACAGGGGATAACCAACACTGGTAGTATTTTGTGGTTGCTGATCAGCATTGTCAAAATCATCATTGATTGATTGAATACTTTATGTAGAAGTTTACAGAAAACAAAGCACATGAAAGTACAGTTTAAATACAAGTTCAATTAAAAATAGCAAATCTACAAGCTCAAAACGCGTCGCAGTTGAGCTTGTAGATCGGCTATTTTTGCTATTTTTGTGTGACATAGAAAAAGTTAAAATACGGAGATAAGAGGTGTCTGCCCGACAGTATAATGCAATGTGGCCCTCAGGAGTGAGTGTGGACACATAGTGGCCCTCTCCATCATCAAAGTTTCCCACCCCTGGTATAGCTGGTGTAATGAAGTGACTGTCTCTCCGTCTTCTCTCTCACAGAGCTATAACCATGACCTCATCATGGTTCCAGGTCACTCGACGACACCTGTGCATCGGCTTCCTGGTGCTTCTGTGTTTCCTGTTGTATCTCATCAGTTACCTAGACATCAACCTGACCTCCTTCAGGCTCTGCAGGGTCTCTTCACCAGGACCAGAGGACAGGGTCTCCCCACCAGGGCCAGAGGACATCGTGAACACGTCCCTTCAGGTCCTTCACCCAAACTGCACATCAGACCGGCAGATCAGTCCACAGTCCACAGAGGCCATTCTGATATTGATGTGGTTCTGGCCGTTTGGCGGCAAGGTTAACATCAGGTCAGTGGTGTAAAGTAACTATACGTACATTTACTCAGTATTGGAGTATTTCCAATTTTCCATACTTTTACTTCTACTCCATCACATCTCAGAGGCAAATATTATACTTTTTTTTACTCCACTGCAATTATTAGAAAACTTTAGTTACTAGTTACTTTGTAGATTTGTATTATTGTTACAAAACATACATCAACCACTTCAGCCTCGCTTGTAGATCTGCTATTTTCAAAAGATTTTTAGACATTTTCTACATTTGAAAACTTGTGAAATGGGACATTCTGCATAATGAGTATACTTTCTACTTTTGGTACTTTTAAATACATTTTAATACCAATACTTACAGTACAGTACAACTTTTACTCAAGTACATTCTTAATTCCAGACTTTTACTTGTAACAGAGTGTTTCTACATTGCAGTATTGATACATTTACTTAAAGGGATAGTTCACCCCAAAACAACATTTTTTCTATGGATTAGTCACCCCATGGAGACTGGAATACAGGGATATTTTTTATAATTTGATGACCGGCAGCGGTTCCGGTAGGAGACACAAAGAGTCTCCTTTGTGTCTCCTACCAGAACCGCTGCCTACTGGTCGGCTGGTCATCAAATTATTGTTTTACGAATGTGACAAAAACAATGAAATATCCATGAATTCAAGTCGCCATTAGGGTGACTAATTGATAGGAAAAAAAAGTCATTTTGGGGTGAACTCTCCCTTTAAGTAAAGAATCTAAGTACTTTCCCCACCACTGTCTCAGGTGCAGCGAGTTGGACATGGAAGGATGTCGGCTAACGGATGACCGGAGCGTTTACCACGAAGCGCACGCCGTCCTGTTCCACCACGGAGAAATCCACGGCGGGCTGGACAACTTGCCGCCAGAGCCACGTCCCTGGTTCCAGAAGTGGATCTGGTTTAACTGGGAGTCGCCCACTTTGTCCAGCAACATCCCTGCACTCAACGACGTGTTCAATTTGACCAGCAGTTATCGGCTGGATTCTCACATCCCGGTGCCTTATGGGTACCTCACCCCGGTGACACAGGTAGGCCTGTCACAGATAACACATAATCGTCATAATCATTTCCATGTCGAAAAATGTTCACACATTTTCAAATATTAAAAAAAGCAATATACCTACAAGCTTACAACGCAATCTGTTATTTCAGTTATTTTCATATTTTCAAATATAAAAAAAGCAGAAATAGCAGATCTACAAGCTTATAAGGTGTCACTTTGTGACGCGTTGTAAGCTTGTAGATCAGCTATTGTAGATCGGCTGTATATTTTTAAATGTATAAACTTACTAAATATGTGAATAATTTCTTTGCGTAATGAAGTTATTTGTCATATCTATAGCCTGTGCAATGTTTTATTACGAAGCCTAAAAGGCAAACTGAAATGTATTTTGTATTCATAATGTTCCAATAATGTCCAGTTGCCAAACACACAATTACAATCGTTAATAGCAATTATTTGAGTGACAATTAATCGTCAACTTAAATGTGTAATGTTGACACAGGAGGACAAGAGCTTCAAGCTGCCAGAGAAGGACAAGCTGGTGTGCTGGATCGTGAGCAACTGGAACCCGCAGTTCAAAAGAGTCAAGGTCTACGAGGAGATGAAAAAACACGTCAAGATAGAAGTTTACGGGAAAGCCTTTAATCGCCCTGTGAATTACGAAGAGTACGACAAGGTGATGCACGGCTGCAAGTTCTACCTGTCGTGGGAGAACTCCATCCACAGGGACTACATGACGGAAAAACTGTACATTCCTCTGATGATGGGGGCCGTGCCTGTGGTCCTGGGCCCTTCCAGAGCAAACTACGAGGACCACATTCCGGGAGACTCTTTCATCCACGTGAACGACTTCGCCGGCGGCCCGAAGGAGCTGGCTGAGAGGCTGCTTTACCTGGATGGCAACCACACCGAGTACATGCAGTACTTCAAGTGGAGAGAGAGGTACAAGGTCCATCGGTTCTCCTTTGTCAGCGATCAGGTGTGTAGATCATGTCAGCATCTGAAGATGAAGAAGCACAAAGGCTATCAGCGGTTTCATGGTCTCAGTAAATGGTACTGGGGTTAAGAGGCAGTGGTGGAAAGTAACTAGTTTAGTTCTGTACTTGAAGGATAAGAGGTTTTTTTTTCTCCGATCTACATCGACACGGTGTGAGCTTGTAGATCGGCTATTTGAACTATTTGAAAATGTTTTTAAAAACAGTAAAATAAGGAAGTGTAAGGATATAAAGGCACTGGCAAAAATAGGCCCCATAGTGTTTTATACGTGTTGATGATATTGTGTTTTGGTGTTATTTTTGGGCGGTGTAACCGCCCCTATATGTGAGGTTTGGACATCGACATTCGCTGCACCGTGATTGGCCACCATTGTACCCCCCTAACCCTGCACCGTGATTGGCCACCATTGTACACCCCTAACCCCTACACATTCAATGCAAATCTATACTTTTCTTTAAGTGAGCTTCCATCACTGTGATGACCACTAGCTGCAATGTGATTGGCTGACTCTATAAGCTGACTCTATTCAGGACTGTGATTGGCTAGCGAAACACATGACACATGTGCATAGCCCTATAAATAGGACTATGCACTTAAAAAAAAACACATTTATGTTTTTTAAGTGAGTCACCCATTGTGGGTGGAAGGGGTATTAAAAAAAAACACATTCTTTTTGTAAGTGAACTTCCATCACCGTGATGACCACTGTTAAATAACAACAGTGACATAGTGCTCCAATTCCACATGCTGTGATTGGCTACCCTAGCCGGGAGCGTACTCAAGTTCCCTCAGCCCTATGTTCCCTCAGCCCTATGTTCCCTCAGCCCTATGTTCCCTCAGCCCTATGTTCACTCAGCCCTACTGTATGTTCCCTGAGCCCTATGTTCACTCAGCCCTATGTTCCCTCAGATTGGTAAAATGGGGTAACATTTTAGCTCCTGTCTGTCATGAGATATTTTTTAGCAAGATACCCGAAAAAGTGATAGACATATTTTTAACATGGGTCATGGAACTGTTTATAATCCTACAAAAGGAGTGTGGCAATAAACATGGCATGTCACAAAAGGTTAATTTGTTTTATATCTCAAAAATGTATGGACAGGTTTATACATAAAGATGCTTCTCTAAGTTATATTGTTGTTTGTTAAAGGTTAAAACACTATTTTCTGACAGTAATTGCTAAAGAGTGTTTGTTCAGTAACAGGGGTCTCCCCGTCTCTCCAGCTCTTTAATAAACAGAAAATACATTTTCAGGTGGGCTAACAATTTCACCCTACCAGGAGAGAGAACCCATTTATCAGCTTCAATTTTATAATGTTCCGATTCCAATTAGTTTTCTGCTCAAAGTTTATCCTGACCTGTACGTATCCTGTAAGAGTTCTCTTTCATGATTGGATGACATTGGTTATCTCGACATGAAAATGTATATTCTGTTTGCTAACGTTTGCTAGAGACGGGGAGACACTGAAAGCTCGAGCAGAGGGTACGCTTATTGGTGTGAGGGATGGTGAGGAGACCCAAGTCAGAAGACCTCAGGTTCCGCGCTGGGGCGTAATCCTGGAGGAGGTCTGACAGGTACCGTGGGGCATGGAGAGCTTTATAGGTGAGGCGGAGCAGTTTGTACTGTAAGTGAGATGCAGAACTTAACCTAAATATCACCACTTTAGAAAAGTGTGTCATATGCTGAGGAAGAAATAATTAAATTGTCACCAAAAAGCTGAATAACTTCCAAACAAATTTTCACACAACTCCACAAAACAACTTTCCACTCTGATTAACCAAAAGTCCTTATAAGATGTTTTTTAACCTTATGTGTTAATAAGGCTATACATGTCTTAATAATAGCATTGTAAGCATATATATTGTTAGATCATTAGACACTTTTGGAGTGATTTTACCGTCTACTCTGGCTTTCGTGTGCACCCCAGGTTCCAGTTTTTATGTTGCTTTATTCAGTATTTAGATATTTGATATTCATACATCAGACACGCCCCTTCCTATACAAATCCATTGTAACTTCAAACTCCATTTTAACCCTGTTAAATTCATTGAAAACACGTCCTTGGTTTTGGTGACTGATATTGTCCTAATGTATGAGAGGGACATGTTTTCTCCATATATCATTTTTTAAAAATGTTATGTAAATTATAGATAAAAATACATTTAAAAAGTAATTGAAAAAATAGGGCTCCTCACGCATTAGCAGGACAATATCATGTTTTAATTGAGTCTAACATGGTTAAAACAGAGTTACAATTGGTTTATATTATGATGAAATGAATATCAAATATCTATATTGAATCAAGCAAATTAAATATAAGTCTCTTAAAGTTGTTTATAATAGCCTTACAAACACATTCAGTCTCTTTAACTTACCTAACTTATCTATCATGTCAGTGTTCAACCTTTATTATGCTGTGTTGTTACTTTATAATATAGTTTATTAAGCATTTATTAACGGTTAACTATGCACTTATTAACAGTTTAACTACGGGTTTTGCATCTACCAGGTCTTAAGCGGGAACAATGCCTTCTTAAGGTTTATAAATCCTTAATAGGCTCTGTGCATAACTGCAGTGCAGGTTTCTGGAAGATGGCATACCTATTTCCTGTTCCGGTTCATTTTCCCATAGCTTCATTTGATTGGCTGATTTCATATTTGATTGATAGCAGTCGAGCCAATCATATGAAGCTATGGGGACAATTACAGGGAAAGGAAATGGATATGACACTTCCAGGAAACCTTTTTTTCCATCTACTTGGTCTAAAGTGGGAACAACATCTTATTAAGGTTAACCAATCCTTTATTAAAATATACATTTGCTGCCGTTGCAGAATTTCGTATACATAGCATCACAAATAATCTAAAACTTGTTTGAACATTCATGCAGTCATGTAATTATGAGAAAAGGCTATCCTTTTATGTATAAGGAAACCTGGCCTTGGATCAATACTGTCATACATTTATTTGATTGATTATGACAATTGAGTATCTATGACCGCCTTCCTTGGACACTTCCCCAAATAGTGTTTGGAGTTCCGCGTTTAAGGCCTGTACATCTCCATAAATAATATAAAGTGCTTACCCGGTAAGCACTTTATATTATTATTATATTACCCCTACAGTAACATGTTCATGTACAATTCACCAGTGAACTAGAAAGGAGAACTAAAGTCTATTGACTTTGCTTGATTGGCTGTTAGATTAGGTAAATCATATCAACACTATTTAATAAATGACTATATATAAAGTCACTCGTAAACAGAAAGTTTGACGAGTTTCCACAGTCAAACATTTATGCCCAACGAGGACGCAAACTAACCGCAAACTAACCTACTAATTTGTAAAAAAGCTCTGTGTCTGTGCAGCACAGTCTATTCACAGTGTCTATTGAAATGACAACGAACACAGCCATAAAAGGAAACGATAAGGAAGCCATAAAGGTATCCTTTAGCCTTAGATACACATAAACTTTCTGTGTAGGAGTGACTGTAATGTCTAGGTCAAGGTCAAGGTCAAGGTCTTTATTAGTGTCCCAAAAGGGCAAATAGTTTTACAGCCGGAGTAGTGGTTTAAAACATACACAGAATACAGGACAACAAACAAACGCCATAGCATAAAACATAAGTCTGGGCGCATCTAGTGCAAGATCTGAGACAAAGGACTACATTCAGAGGTATACATCAGAGATATAAAGTGCCGGGCATAAAGTGCTTGTTTCATCCTCGTCATCATCATCATTATCAAAGTGCAAGAGATAAAGATAAAGTGCAAGAGATATAAAGTGCCGGTCATAAAGTGCTTGTTTCATCATCATCTCAACATCCTCATCATCATCAAAGTGCAAGAGATAAAGTGCAAGAGATACAACAAAAGGCTACATTCAGAAATGTAAAGTGCCGGTCAACAAGTGCTTATTTCATCATCATCATCAATATCACAGTAACATTACCCTTTACCTGTCACTAGCAGCATTGATTGCTCTAATTGAAGCAGGAATAAAGGAAAACTTGAATCTGTTATTCTTGACACCGGGGGCACCCAGACGACGGCCAGAAGGCAGCATCCTATATGCTGGCTCGAGTGGGTGGGCTCTGTCTTGTTGAATGGACCTGGCCTTCTTGATTAGCTGTCTGTTATAGAAGGGGTCTAGGCTCTCCAGCTGGATGCCAGTAATTTTGGAGGCGGTTTTGACTATTCTTCCCAGAGCATTTTTATCCTTAATGGCGAGGTTACCATACCAACAGGTGATAGAGAATGAGATAACAGAGTGTACATAGGCACTATAGAACAGTTTCATCAATTCTCTATCGACATTGAATCTGGCCAATTTCCTAAGACAAAAAAGGCGTTGCTGGCCCTTCTTACACAGCATGTCAGTGTTTACATCAAATTTCAATTTTCTGTCGATAATCGTGCCAAGATATTTGTAACTGGGCACGATTTCCACTGGCTGACCACAGATATCAGTGTTCTGGATGGGAGGGGGATCACGTCTGAAGTCAATACAGAGCTCTTTTGTTTTTGAGATGTTTAATTCAAGGAACGCATCATTACAGCAGGACAGGAAGTCCTCTGTGACCTGACCATGCCCGACCTCGTCATTGTCGAGAAGGCTGACAATGACTGAGTCATCCGCGTATTTTATGATAAAACGGTTGTCGTGCTTACTGCGACAGTCATCCGTGTACATCCGTGTTGGTCTAGTCATTTATTAAACAGTGCTGATATGATTTACCTAATCTAACAGCCAATAAAGCAAAGTCAACAGACGTTAGTTCTCCTTTCTAGTTCACTGGTGAATTGTACATGAACATCTTTTCTGTTACTGTAGGGGTTGAAGGTATAGAGTTAGTTAAAATCTCAATAACATTGCCTGGGTTTAGTGTTAACCACTTTCAATGTGGCGTCCCTATTTTGGTCATGTCATTATAGGTGAACATTTTCAAAAATACAACAAGTTTTAATTTAAAAAGCAGTGTTTAATTGAATTGTATGAGCCTATTTAGTACCTAGCTACAATCTTGCAATTATTTGGCAATCACTATACATGGTCATATATGTAACATACAGTACAGTTGGATTTTAAAACTATTTTGTTACATAATAAGCATCTACATGTAGCTATTTATACTTGTAAAATATGGTCTGAAGAATTAATAGAGAATTCTGGAAATTTGAGTCTGGAAAAGTATGGAATTTTGAAATGGAAAATTGTAGAAACACAGATTATAAGTGTCACTGACGGCCGTGATTTCTGACTAATAATATTAATAGTTGATGGGAATGGGACACTTTTTAAACATTTTAATATTTGGGCTTGCTGTAAGGTATTAAAGGACAACTTTGTTTTTTTACATCGTGTAGTTCTACGTGTAGTTCATCGTGTAGTTCTACGCAAATCTAAATGATTTTTTTTAACACTCAGCTTTTAATTATTATAGTTACAAACGAATAAAATAACCCTTGTTGTAAAAAAAACAAAGTACTTTATGTGAAAAGTCTCAAGTCAAGAGGGCTCAAGTCAAGTCACAAGTCATTGGCGTTCAAGTCCCAAATCAAGTCCAAGTCTATTTTTGTCCCCACCTCACTGTCTGTCAGTCCTTGTCCCTTGTATGACCATATAAGGAGATTCCTGATGTCATCAGTATATGCCCATATATGGGCATGCCCCCTTTTGTGCCCATATGGAGCAGACTTGTGGTTTGTTTGGTTATGTTGTCATAGTGACGTGGCTGTGGTTGGTTTATGTTGTCATAGTGACGTGGTTTGTTTATGGCTGAGTCAGAATGACGTCAGAGCTCCATCCGCTGGCCCTCCCTCCCATTAGCCAATTTTAATATAGGATATTATAATACATTGTTATCACATGCCGCTACTTATATTAGCGAAGCGGCACAATCGTGATGTAAAGACGTGTCGGGTTAGCCAAACAGGGATGGCGGTGACCACATAACAAAACGTTGGCGCAAAGTTTGAGGTTGTTCGGTTGGACGGTGCCCGAGGTATGCCCGGGACACATAGACAGACTGACTTTTGGGGTGACACCCCGAGTAGAACTAGGGCAGCCCCCCCTCCTTCAGGGGATCCAACAGGTGACACCAACAGCACATTATGGCAGGGCCATCTGTGATGCTGAGGGAAGATACAGTAGTGCTGAGGGAACATAGGGTTGAGGGAACATAGGGCTGAGGGAACACAGGGTTGAGGGAAAATAAGCCTGAGGGAACATAGGGTCTAAATTGATATGGGGGAACATAGGGCTGAGGGAATATAGAGCTGAGGGAACATGGGGCCTAATTTGGATGATGTTTTTTTGTTAGGGATTGAGGGAACATAGGGTTGAGGGAACATAGGCATGACCCCGTGAGGGGAATGATGAAATTAATCTAAAACCACTTTGATGTGACACTAGTATATTTAACTTAGATGCTGTCCATTTTGTGAGAGCGGTAAAAAAAGAACCCAAAGATCACTATGGCTGAAATGAGAAAAGGAAAAAACAATATTGAGAAGAAAATAGAAAGTCTTCATAGAACTGGCCCTTTGAGATCAAAGGATATGTCAAAAAAGCTTAAAGACAGAATTGTGACAAAGCACAGATCTGGCCGGTTACAAAAGAATTTCAGCTGAACTTAAGATTTCTAAGAACACAGTGGCCAACATAATCCGTAAATGGAAGATGTTTGAGACAAGCAGGAGTCTTCCTAAAAGTGGCCCCTTATGCCAAACCTTGGTGGTGATGACCACTGTGATGACCACACACCGTCCACTTCACACTGGGTGTGATTTTTATGCTATGTTGACGAATTGAATACGTAGGAAGACAGACCACAATGGACAAACCAGGGCAAAGGGAAACGCTAACCCCCCCCACCCCCCCCCCCAAACCGTCGTTTTCTTGCACTATTATGCTTGAGCTGCACCTCCCTAATTTGCTTTATAATAGAATATACTGTGAAGTTGTTTACACAAGGTTAGGTGGCAGCTACTGGGGGGAAAAATGTTTACAATATACCAAGATATATGCAAGGGATAATTGTTGAGCTGAGGTGTTTAATCATCCTGAAGGGGGTTATTTTTCAACAACGACCAGCACACTGACATTTATCCCGCTTATTACACGGCTTTTTAATACATAAATTAATAAATTGACCCAAAAGTAACAACAAAACAAAGTAATTCCTTGCTTAAAGTAATGAAAGTATTCCATAAGTGTTGCGCAGGGCGGACACGGTTGCTCGAAAAACAAACAAGTGTTGATCAAATAGAACACATTTTGGGTTACTGCATTGTCTATTTAAAGCTTCAAAGAGCAACGTATATGACATGGTGTGCTTGTTTACATGGCTGTCATGTTGGATACAGCATAAAATCAAGCAGTGCAGAGCAGGTGCTCTGAGTCTTTGATTAGACAGTGGTCTGTTATAGAGCTCATCGGTCATTATTCAGACATAACACATCGATGAATTCAGCGTTGACCAATCAGAGTCAAGCATTCAACCAAGCCGTGTAATAAGCACATTGTACATTATGACGACGCTCTCCTTTTATTTTTATTTTTTTGTTGCTCTTTTTCACAATCTTTTCTTTAAAACCTTTTTTTACGATTTTATCCGTTTTGTTGGATGCTGCTGCATTGTCTGAAGGAAGCCGAATAAAAACATGTTTTACTCTCATGTACGTGTACACAAGATGTAACAATAAAGTACAACCTTGATCCTTGAACATAGTGTTTTATATATTGGTTGATGATATTGTATTTTAGTGTTATTTTTTATGCTATTATGATGAATTGAATACATAGGAAGACAGACCACAATGGAAACAAGTCCCCGGAACTTTTTTGTGTTATCTTTTTAGCCTTAATGTCTGACTGTACCTCAGTGCTGTTTATATTTATGAGTAATTAAGTATTCAATCAATCAATCAATCAATGTACTGTAGGCCTACTATGCAAATATTTCTCAGATATTTTAGCCCATTAAAACCGGGAAAGCCTTGTGTCATGTCATTTAAGATTTTAGCGTTGGCTATTCAAAAATAACATATACAAGCTTGTACATCCTGCTATTTTTGGAAAGTTTTTGAAAAATCTTGAAAGTGTGGGGACAAGTGATTTACAAGGCAATCGTAGAATCTGCCTCAGGTCTTTTAATCCATTAAGCTATTTAAAAAATAGCAGATCTACAAGCTCATAGCACGGCACCAAGTGTCGCGCTATGAGCTTGTAGATCTACTATTTTTTTTAAATCATGAAAATTTGTGCAAATCTTTGAATATAATATATACGTTTTAAAGCGAACATTTTTAACTCCAATCTGTACTTCTGGGGGTCCCTGGAACAACATATTTTGAGATGGGGGTCCGTGGCCAAATACATATCATTTTGGGGGTCCTTCACATGAAAAAGTTGGAGCACCACTGATATAGCAACATACTGTTAGGATTTAGAAAACATTTTTAGATATGTAATTTGCCGGTGGACCCCCATCTCAAATGTGTTGTTCCTGGGACCCCCTGAAGCAAGGATTTGAGTTACAAATGTTCGCTTTAAAAACAATATGTATGTATTCAAAGATTTGCACAAACAAAGATTTAAATCCTAAATGTATACTAATGGGTGCTATAATGTGTCATAGGGTCTATTCCAATGTGCTGCACATTTTAAAACAATAGTATTTCTGCATTAACTACTGAGCCAGTAGTTAATGTAGAGCAAATAGTAGTAGAACAAATTAAATCCTAATTATTTTCAGATAATAATAATTGAGTCTCATTAGTACAGACAGTGTGCCACAAAAGGGCCATTTAGCTGCAAAGGTGAGTGGGTGCATATTATACAGCTAATATAGAGATTGCTGGCTTTTCAAAAGGCAGACAGAAGGAGATCAAGTTCTACCAGCTAAACCATTTGGTTTGGCAAGGTTAGCTTGTGGATTCCATTAAGGTGATCAGGTATTCTCAGTTAAAGAGAAAGTCCAAGGCATGCACAACAACAACAATGGAAAAAGACACACCCTACAAGCTCTTGACGGAAACGTCAAGGATAAAATACCAATGGAACACTGGAACAAGGAAACTTGAGAGACAAAAAAGATATATACATGATGAATGATTAATGAATGCAGTGTCACAAAAGTTTAATGAGAAGGCACCTTTGATCAGACATGAGCTAACTTTTAGGTTAGGAGGAGGTTGGAGGAGGCAATCTCACGATGCAAAACACATCACAAAGTACTGGCTGTGGGTGAACAGTGTTATGTGGGATTAGTTCTTTAGACAGGTTTCTGCTGGTGTTTTGTTTTCAGCAGCTTTCATATCCAGGTGAGAATAATAATAATAATAATAATAATAATTTCTATGTTTTCATGTTCATTACAACAGATAGTAATCAAACCACTGCTGATTGGAAATTTACTTTTTTTTTATCATGTAGCATTCAGTAGTACAGAACATTATTATTAGTATTCATGCTTTATTTATTGCTCATGTTACACACAGACATATAATGGGTCCTTTAAAAATAGTCAGGGGATATTAGCAGAATATTTTCCAATCTTGGAATAAATTCCTTACCAAAAAAAAAATCTTCACCAACACATCTCACAAAGACTGAAATGCAGTCCCCCTAGGAGAATTTTTGACAGCTCCTTAAAGTTGGGGTACCCACCATAACCTTGGTTAAAAAAAAATCCCCCCCCAAAAAAAAATCAAAATTTAATTCTGTTTTAAGTAGCATGTGAGGGGTCAAACTAGGGTGTTTTTATGATTTTGAATCCATCCATTGCAAGCATTTGTTTTGCACCAAAACCACTCCTTGGGCTAAAAACGGCCATAGCCATCCTTTTCCAGGTATACTTTTAGTGTAAAAAGCCCATTGAGATTGGGCCGTTTTTAGCCCAAGGAGTGGTTTTGGTGCAAAACAAATGCTTGCAATGGATTCAGAATCATAAAAACACCCTAGTTTGACACCTCACATGCTACTTAAAACAGAATTACACTTTGATTTTTTTGGGGGGGGATTTTTTTTTAACCAAGGTTATGGTGGGTACCCCAACTTTAAGGAGCTGTCAAAAATTCTCCTAGGGGGACTGCATTTCAGTCTTTGTGAGATGTGTTACTATAGACACCTTTACAAACACATTGAAGATTTTTTTTTGGTAAGGAATTTATTCCAAGATTTTTTTTAATATTCCCTGACTAAAAGGTTATTAAGAACCATATTATTTAGTGAATTAATTTTCCTCATACCTCTAGGGAAACTTTCTTTGCATAGTTCTTTGAGGAACCAGACATTATTCGTTGAGGCTCAGGGAAGTGTCAGTGAACTCAATCCAGAGATTTGTTGCCCCTCTTCAGACAGCATCCAGGCCGTGCAGGTCAGGATTATCCAGCCTCTTTGTGCGAGCTACCAGCTCAGTGTCCTTGTGGTTATAGCATACATGGGCAACTGGCGGCCCGGGGGCCACATGCCGCCCCCACCTTCACTTAATGCGGCCCGCAGGTTAATATTGGATTAGTGATATATTATTGATTTCAGCTGTTTACAATTCCAAACATTCAAACATGACCCGCTTTAATTACAATTCCAAACATTCAAACATGACCCGCTTTAATTACTTCAGTCTATATTAGTAGCTGAATGACTAGTATTACAATTCTATTGTCTTTTTTATGTCTAATGTATTTGTATTTAAGTTCATAAAGTTAACATAAGTATAACTGAATGCATTTGAAAAAAAAAAAAATACTTTTCAGAATTCCAATTCAAAAGTAGCAAAAAAGAAAAGTCAGGATTCCAATTCAAAAATAGCAAAAACAGCAGATCTACAAGCACCCTCAGCCCTATGTTCCCTCAGCCCTATGTTCCCTCAGCCATATGTTCCCTCCTATGTTCCCTCAGCCCTATGTTCACTCAGCCCTATGTTCCCTCAGATTGGCGAGATAGACCAGGGTTTCTTAAAGTGGGTGCCGTGACGCAAGTCCAGGGGTGCCGCAGAATACTTTGATAATATTTGGAATTCATCAATATCACTTCAGTTTAACCACTTAGACCGTCTAGAGTAGACTTAGTAAAACGGACGTGAGTTGCACTGTTCTTGGTGCTTTTTTTCATTCTACAGTACACCAAGTCTCTTCGCCAAAAATAGCAGATCTACAAGCTCACAACACGTCACATTGTGACGCGTTGTGAGCTTGTAGATAGCCTATTTTGGGATAATGCTCTCCCCAGAATAGGGATGCTCAAGCTCACGGGAGCATACTCAAGTTCCCTCAGCCCTATGTTCCCTCAGCCCTATGTTCCCTCAGCCATATGTTCCCTCCTATGTTCCCTCAGCCCTATGTTCACTCAGCCCTATGTTCCCTCAGATTGGTAAAATGGGGTAATTTTTTTGCTCCTGTCTGTCATGAGATATCTTTTAGCAAGATACCTAAAAAAGTGATAGACATATTTTTAACATGGGTCATGGAACTGTTTAGAATCCTACAAAAGGAGTGTGGCAATAGACATGGCATATGTCACAAAAGGTTACATTTTTTATATCTCAAAAATGCGTGGGCAGGTTTGTACATAAAGGTGCTCTAAGTTATATTGTTTTGCTAAAACAAAATGTTGTTTGTTAAAGGTTAAAACACTATTTTCTGACAGTAATTGCTAAAGAGTGTTTGTTCAGTAACAGGGGTCTCCCCGTCTCTCCAGCTCTTTAATAAACAGAAAATACATTTTCAGGTGGGCTACCAATTTCACCCTACCAGGAGAGAGAACCCATTTATCAGCTTCAATGTTCTGATTCCAATTAGTTTTCTGCTCAAAGTTTATCCTGACCTGTACGTATCCTGTAAGAGTTCTCTTTCATGATTGGATGACATTGGTTATCTCGACATGAAAATGTATATTCTGTTTGCTAACGCTTGCTAGAGACGGGGAGACACTGAAAGCTCTATACGCTTATTGGTGTGAGGGATGGTGAGGAGACCATCCCAGAAGTCAGAAGACCTCAGGTTCCACGCTGGGGCGTAATCCTGGAGGAGGTCTGACAGGTACCGTGGTGCATGGAGAGCTTTATAGGTGAGGCGGAGCAGTTTGTACTGTAAGTGGGATACAGAACTTAACCTAAATATCACCACTTTAGAAAAGTTTGTCATATGCTGAGGAAGAAATAATTAAATTGTCACCAAAAAGCTGAATAACTTCCAAACAAATTTTCACACAACTCCACAAAACAACTTTCCACTCTGATTAACCAAAAGTCCTTATAAGATATTTTTGGGCGATATTTTTGGGCAACCGCCCCTATATGTGAGGTTTGGACATCGACCCAATTGCACCCCCCCAACCCTGCGCTGTGATTGGCCACCATTGTACCCCCCTAACCTTGCACCGTGATTGGCCACCATGACTCTATTCAGGACTGTGATTGGCTAGAAACACATGACACATGTGCATAGCCCTATAAATAGGACTATGCACTTAAAAATGTATGTTTTTTTAAGTGAATCACTTCCATCACTGTGATGACCACTGTGACCACACCGCCCACTTCACACTGGGTGTGATTTTTTAACCTTATGTGTTAATAAGGCTATACATGTCTTAATAATAGCATTGTAAGCATATACATATTGTACTGGGCGGCAGTGGCTCAGGGGTAGAGTGGCCGGGTAGGGTGAACTGGAAAACCGCAAGGTTCCCAGTTCGATCCCGGGCTGGGGCGCTCCCCTAGAGTTAGTGTCGAAGTGTCCTTGAGCAAGACGCTGAACCCCTAATTGCTCCCGATGAGCAGGTTGGTGCCTTGCATGGTTTTCTCCGCCATCGGTGTATGAATGTATGGGTTAATGGCACAATCAATGTAAAGCGCTTCGGATAGAAGCGCTATATAAATGCACCATTTTATATTGTTAGATTATTAGACACTTTTGTCTAATAATGTCTTTTGTCTGTGATTGACAGCGACAGTTGGCCAATCAGGTGGCGAGTTCGAGTGAGCCCGAATGAAGCCGAGTGCAGCCTGAGTGCAGCCGACAAAACACGAACGGCAGCCATTGTTGTTGTCCGAGTGCCTTCACTCCTTACTTTCGTTTTTAAATCAACGGTCTCAAACATCTTTTTTGAGGCACGGAATTTACTATTAAGATATCGTTTGGATAGAATTTAGTTGTTTAACTTCATATATGTGGTCAATTAATCATGACAGAGCCTATTTAAAATATAAATTTAGAGAACCGGCAGGGGCGGGGAGTGACACGCATGTATCCCAATAAGGCAACCTATTTTGGGCATGGCCGTCTCAAAAGTCCCGTTGCGTCACATAGTCTGGAGGTGGTAAAAATGAACTGCTGATTGGCTGAAGGGGAAAAACGATCATTGGCTGAAGGGGTTGTCAGTCAACGGTATTACTCCCGCCCAACTCCAGCCCACAGCCAATATTGCAGAATGGGCGATCAGGCCAGACTCACTCCAGAAATCAAATGGAAATGAGATTTCTTGAGGGAGGGTTTATCAGGCTATTCGTGTGCACCCCAGGTGCCAGTTTTTATGTAGCTTTATTCAGCATTTAGATATTTGATATTCATTTTATCAGACAAATCCATTGTAACTTCAAACTCCATTTTAACCCTGTTAAATTCATTGAAAACACATCCTTGGTTTTGGTGACTGATATTGTCCTAATGCGTGAGAGGGACATGTTTTCTCCATATATCTTTTTTTTTTTATGTAAAATTGTAAATTGTAAATTATAGATACAACTAAATTAAAAAAGTCATTGAAAAAACAGGGCTCCTCACGCATTAGCAGGACAATATCATGTTTTAATTGAGTCTAACACGGTTAAAACGGAGTTACAATTGGTTTATATTATGATAAAATTAATATCAAATATCTATATTGAATCAAGCAACTTAAATATAAGTCTCTTAAAGTTGTTTATAATAGCCTTACAAACACATTCAGTCTCTTTCACTTACCTATCATGTCAGTGTTCAACCTTTATTATGCTGTGTTGTTACTTTATAATATAGTTTATTAAGCATTTTGCACTTATTAACAGTTTAACTACGGGTTTTGCATCTACCAGGTCTTAAGCGGGAACAATGCCTTCTTAAGGTTTATAAATCCTTAATAGGCTCTGTGCATAACTGCAGTCCCGGGTTTCTGGAAGATGGCATACCTATTTCCTGTTCCGGTTCATTTTCCCATAGCTTCATTTGATTGGCTGATTTCATATTTGATTAATAGCAGTCGAGCCAATCATATGAAGCTATGGGGACATTTACAGGGACAGGAAATGGATATGACACTTCCAGGAAACATTTGTTTTCCATCTACTTGGTCTAAAGTGGGAACAACGTCTTATTAAGGTTAACCAATCCTTTATTAAAATATACATGCCGTTGCAGAATTGCATATACATAGCATCACAAATAATCTAAAACTTGTTTGAACATTCATGCAGTCATGTAATTATGAGAAAAGGCTATCCTTTTATGTATAAGGAAACCTGGCCTTGGATCAATACTGTCATACATTTATTTGATTGATTATGACAATTGAGGATCTATGACCGCCTTCCTTGGACACTTCCCCAAATAGTGTTTGGAGTTCCGTGAAGGCCCGTACATCTCCATAAATAATATAAAGTGCTTACCCGGTAAGCACTTTATATTATTATTATATTACCCCTACAGTAACATGTTCATGTACAATTCACTAGTGAACTAGAAAGGAGAACTAAAGTCTATTGACTTTGCTTTATTGCCTGTTAGATTAGGTAAATCATATCAACACTGTTTAATAAATGACTATATATAAAGTCACTCGTACACAGAAAGACGAGTTTCCACTGTCAAACATTTATGGCCAACGAGGACACAAACTAACCGGCGCAGTGCTACCTACAGTATAGGCTACGCATTGTCCCATGATCTATTGAATACAAATATATATATATATGTATATATATATATATATATATATATATATATATATATATATATATGTATGTATATATATAACACTCATATATATATATATATATATATATATATATATATATATATATATATATATATATATATATATATATATATATATATATATATATATATATATATATATATTTATATATAATTGTCCCCTCCATATTTTTTGTCTCTTTTATAAATAATAACCAATAATGAATTGGTAAAAAAGCTCTGTGTCTGTGCAGCACAGTCTATTCACAGTGTCTATTGAAATGACAGCAAACACAGCCATAAAAGGAAACTGACGTGCAAAACGATAAGGAAGCCATAAAGGTATCCTTTAGCCTTAGATACACAGACACTTTCTGTGTAGGAGTGACTGTAATGTCTAGTCATTTATTAAACAGTGCTGATATGATTTACCTAATCTAACAGCCAAAAAAGCAGTTCTCCTTTCTAGTTCACAGGTGAATTGTACATGAACATCTTTTCTGTTACTGTAGGGGTTGAAGGTATACAGTTAGTTAAAATCTCAATAACATTGCTCTGTTTTAGCATTGCCTGGGTTTAGTGTTAACCACTTTCAATGTGGCTTCCCTATTTTGGTCATGTCATTATAGGTATAACATTTTCAAAAATACAACAAGTTTTAATTTAAAAAGCAGTGCTTCATTGAATTGTATGAGCCTATTTTGTACCTAGCTACAGTCTTGCAATTATTTGGTAACATAATAGTAGGCTATACATGGTCATACATGTAACATACAGTACAGTACAGTAGAGAATTCTGGAAATTTGAGTCTGGAAAAGTATGGAATTTTGAAATGGAAAATGTGTAGAAACACTAATAACATTAATAGTTGATGGGAATCAATGGGACACTTTTTAAACATTTTAATATTTGGGCTTGCTGTAAGGTATTAAAGGACAACTGTTTTTTTTACAACAAGGGTTATTTTATTAGTTTGTAATGATAATAATTAAAAGATGAGTGTTAAAAAAAAATCATGTTTTGCTTTTTATCGTTATAGTGATTTTAGTGATATTTAACTGGGGGGCGGGGGCATTCTGTCCATTGGTAAATAGTCATGAACGCAGCCTCCGATTTCCGTGAAACTTGTAGCACATCCCTACTAGGCAGTGGAAGAAATACCACCCTACATTTTTCAAATCAGCCTCATGGTGGCGCTGTAACAGGCAGAGACTATTTACCAATGGACAGAATGCCCCCGCCCCCCAGTTAAAAATCACTAAAATCACTATAACGATAGAAAGCAATACATGATTTTTTTTAACACTCAGCTTTTAATTATTATAGTTACAAGACGGGTCGGGTTAGCCAAACAGGGATGGCGGTGCCCACATAACAAACACATTGGCACAAAGTTTGAGGTCGTTCGGTTGGACGGTGCCCGAGGTATGCCCGGGACACACAGACAGACTGACTTTTGGGGTGACACCCCCCCTCCTTCAGGGGATCCAACAGGTGACACCAACAGCACATTATGGCAGGGCCATCTGTGATGCTGAGGGAAGATACAGTAGTGCTGAGAGAACATAGGGTTGAGGGAACATAGGGCTGAGGGAACACAGGGTTGAGGGAAAATAAGCCTGAGGGAACATAGGGTCTACATTGATATGGGGGAACATAGGGCTGAGGGAATATAGGGCTGAGGGAACATGGGGCCTAATTCGGATGATTTTTTTTTGTTAGGGATTGAGGGAACATAGGGTTGAGGGAACATAGGGCTGAGGGAACATAGGCATGACCCCGTTAAGCGCCAAGTAAAAACGTTCTGTCCTGATGGAAACGGATATTCTCTCAAGTTTTCCGCAAGACTTACTGGATCTTAGAGGGAATGTTTCACATATACGTAGCGTAATATGACGTAAGGTTCTAGAAATTAACAATGTCATTCAGGGGTGCCGTGGATGATAAAGTTATTTACAGGGGTGACCTCTGAGATAGACATCTTTGATGCCGTTTGACAGGAACTGTTTTGATGATACAGTACTCTCCCCGATGGTGTGTCGTCTTCCTTATGGTACTGTACCACCGTTTTTGGGGCCTTATGGTAAGAGATACAGCCACCCTGGAATCTCTTGTGGCTCTTGTGGCGAGATAGACAGACAGTTAGCTCATCTTTGATCCTGTTTGACAGAAACTGTTTCGCTGATACATTCCCCAATGGTGTGTCGTCTTCCACATGGTACTGTATGTAGTTGGAGGCTCGCCTCTCCGCCACACTGGAATCTCTTCCGTGTACCTGTGCTGGTTTACTGTTTACTCCTCCTTCAGTAAAGATGGGAGATTGAAGAGGTCATACACTACATTGTTCTCCCTATACTCTTTGGACTTGCTGTGCAGTGTTCTAAAGTGGTCAGCCTATACTGGGCACATGATCCATGATGGCTCTCCAATTCCCTGTACCATTGACTGTGCCATTCCATCTATGAGAGTGACCTTCTTAGTTTACAGGGGATAACCAACACTGGTAGTATTTTGTGGTTGCTGATCAGCATTGTCAAAGTCATCATTGATTGATTGATTGAATACTTTATGTAGAAGTTTACAGAAAACAAAGCACATGAAAGTACAGTTTAAATACAAGGTCAACCAGGGGTGCAATGCTCAGTGGACGGCGTTGCACGCCGAGCAACCACTTATTTGGCCAGGGGGACGCGCAGGCACACGCATAGATTTAAAACTACTTTAAATTCACACTTCATCAAAGTTTACAAATGCTCCCGACTCACGCAAGGTACATTAACATAGGAATTAGCCTATATGCATATCAATTGTCCATTGTGTGACCTGTACTGTAGGTGTTAAGCGACGTGCGCGTCACGTCATTAAAATAGAGAGCAACCACTTCTCAAATGAGCATAGCATCACTGAGGTCAACTAAAAATAGCAAATCTACAAGCTCAAAACGCGTCGCAGTTGAGCTTGTAGATCGGCTATTTTTGCTATTTTTGTGTGACATAGAAAAAGTTAAAATACGGAGATAAGAGGTGTCTGCCCGACAGTATAATGCAATGTGGCCCTCAGGAGTGAGTGTGGACACATAGTGGCCCTCTCCATCATCAAAGTTTCCCACCCCTGGTATAGCTGGTGTAATGAAGTGACTGTCTCTCCGTCTTCTCTCTCACAGAGCTATAACCATGACCTCATCATGGTTCCAGGTCACTCGACGACACCTGTGCATCGGCTTCCTGGTGCTTCTGTGTTTCCTGTTGTATCTCATCAGTTACCTAGACATCAACCTGACCTCCTTCAGCCTCTGCAGGGTCTCTTCACCAGGACCAGAGGACAGGGTCTCCCCACCAGGGCCAGAGGACATCGTGAACACGTCCCTTCAGGTCCTTCACCCAAACTGCACATCAGACCGGCAGATCAGTCCACAGTCCACAGAGGCCATTCTGATATTGATGTGGTTCTGGCCGTTTGGCGGCAAGGTTAACATCAGGTCAGTGGTGTTAAGTAACTACGTACATTTACTCAAGTACTGTACTTAAGTAGAATTTTGAGGTATCATTTTGGGGTGAACTATCCCTTTTAAGTAAAGAATGTAAGTACTTTTTCCACCACATGTCTCAGGTGCAGCGAGTTGGACATGGAAGGATGTCGGCTGACGGACGACCGGAGCGTTTACCACAAAGCGCACGCCGTCCTGTTCCACCACAGAGACATCCACGGCGGGCTGGACAACATGCCGCCAGAGCCACGTCCCTGGTTCCAGAAGTGGATCTGGTTTAACTGGGAGTCGCCGACGAATTCCAACAACATCCCTGCACTCAACGACTTGTTCAATTTGACCAGCAGTTATCGGCTGGATTCTCACATCCCGGTGCCTTATGGGTACCTCACCCCGGTGACACAGGTAGGCCTGTCACAGATAACACATAATCGTCATAATCATTTCCATGTCGAAAAATGTTCACACATTATAAAAAAAGCGGAAATAGCTGATCTACCATACAACGCAATCTGCTATTTCATCTTTTTTTTTATTTCAAATATTTAAAAAAGCACAAATAGCAGATCTACAAGCTTCTACAATAGCTGATCTACAAGCTTACAACGTGTCACTTTGTGACACGTTAATCGCAAATATTTGAGTGACAATTAATCGTCAACTTAAATGTGTAATGTTGACACAGGAGGACAAGAACTTCACGCTGCCAGAGAAGGACAAGCTGGTGTGCTGGATCGTGAGCAACAGGAACCCGCAGTTCAAAAGAGTCAAGGTCTACGAGGAGATGAAAAACCACGTTAAGATAGAAGTTTACGGGAAAGCCTTTAATCGCCCCGTGACTCACAAAGAGTACGACAAGGTGATGCACGGCTGCAAGTTCTACCTGTCGTGGGAGAACTCCATCCACAGGGACTACATGACGGAAAAACTGTACGATCCTCTGACGATGGGGGCCGTGCCCGTGGTCCTGGGCCCTTCCAGAGCAAACTACGAGGATCACGTTCCGGGAGACTCTTTCATCCACGTGGACGACTTTGCCGGCGGCCCGAAGGAGCTGGCGGAGAGGCTGCTTTACCTGGACGGCAACCACACCGAGTACATGCAGTACTTCAAGTGGAGAGAGAGGTACAAGGTCCATCAGCTCTCCTTTGTCAGCGATCAGGTGTGTAGATCATGTCAGCATCTGAAGATGAAGAAGCACAAAGGCTATCAGCGGTTTCATGGTCTCAGTAAATGGTACTGGGGTTAAGAGGCAGTGGTGGAAAGTAACTAGTTTAGTTCTGTACTTGAAGGATAAGAGTTTTTTTTTTCTCCGATCTACATCGACACGGTGTGAGCTTGTAGATCGGCTATTTGAACTATTTGAAAATGTTTTTAAAAACAGTAAAACATGATAAGGAAGTGTAAGGATATAAAGGCACTGGCAAAAATAGGCCCCATAGTGTTTTATACGTGTTGATGAGGGATATAGGGGCGGTGTAACCACCCCTATATCCATTGTACACACCTAACCCCTACACATTCAATGCACATCTATACTTTTCTTTAAGTGAGCTTCCATCACTGTGATGACCACTAGCTGCAATGTGATTAGCTGACTCTATTAGCTGACTCTATTCAGGACTGTGATTGGCTAGCGAAACACATGACACATGTGAATAGCCCTATAAATAGGACTATGCACTTAAAACAAACACATTTATGTTTTTTAAGTGAGTGACCCATTGTGGGTGGAAGGGGTATTAAAAAAAAACACATTATTGTGTTGGAAGTGAACTTCCATCACCGTGATGACCACTGTTAAATAACAACAGTGACATAGTGCTCCAATTCCACATGCTGTGATTGGCTAGTGAGACACATGATGAAATTAATCTAAACCACTTTGATGTGACACTAGTATATTTAACTTATATGCTGTCCATTTCGTGAGAGCGGTAAAAAAGAACCCAAAAATCACTATGGCTGAAATGAGAAAAGGAAAAAACAATATTGAGAAGAAAATAGAAAGTCTTCCTAGAACTGGCCCTTTGAGATCATAGGATATGTCAGAAAAGCTTAAAGACAGAATTGTGACAAAGCACAGATCTGGCCAAGGTTACAAAATAATTTCAGCTGAATTTAAGATTTCTAAGAACACAGTGGCCAACATAATCCGTAAATGGAAGACGTTTGAGACAAGCAGGAGTCTTCCTAAAAGTGTCCCCTTATGCCAAACCTTGGTGGTGATGACCACTGTGATGACCACACACCGCCCACTTCACACTGGGTGTGATTTTTATGCTATGTTGACGAATTGAATACGTAGGAAGACTGACCACAACGGACAAACCAGGGCAAAGGGAAACGCTAATCCCCCCCCCAAACCGTCGTTTTCTTGCACTATTATACTTGAGCTGCACCTCCCTAATTTGCTTTATATAGAATATACTTTGAAGTTGTTTACACAAGGTTAGGTGGCAGCTACGGGGGGGGAAAAATGCTGTTGGTGTTTACAATGTACCAAGATATATGCAAGGGATAATTGTTGAGCTGAGGTGTTTAATCATCCTGAAGGGGGTTATTTTTCAACAACGACCAGCACACTGACATTTATCCCGCTTATTACACGGCTACTTAATACATAAATTAATAAATTGACCCAAAAGTAACAACAAAACAAAGTAATTCCTTGCTTAAAGTAATGAAAGTATTCCATAAGTGTTGCGCAGGGCGGACACGGTCGCTCGAAAAACAAAGAAGTGTTGATCAAATAGAACACATTTTGGGTTACTGCATTGTCTATTTAAAGCTTCAAAGAGCAACGTATATGACATGGTGTATCTGTTTACATGGCTGTCATGTTGGATACAGCATAAAATCAAGCAGCACAGGTTGATATGAGCAGGTGCTCTGAGTCTTTGATTAGACAGCGGTCTGTTATAGAGCTCATCGATCATTATTCAGACATAACACATCGATGAATTCAGCGATTGACCAATCAGAATCAAGCATTCAACCAAGCCGTGTAATAAGCACATTGTACATTATGATGACGCTCTCTTTTTATTCTTTTTTTTTTGTTGCTCTTTTTCACAATCTTTTCTTTCAAACTTTTTTACGATTTTATCCGTTTTGTTGGATGCTGCTGCATTGTCTGAAGGAAGCCGAATAAAAACATGTTTTACTCTCATGTACGTGTACACAAGATGTAACAATAAAAACATGTTTTACTCTCATGTACGTGTACACAAGATGTAACAATAAAGTACAACCTTGAACCTTGAACATAGTGTTTTATATTTGTTGATGATATTGTATTTTGGTGTTATTTTTTATGCTATTATGATGAATTGAAGACAGACCACAATGGAAACAAGTCCCCGGGACTTTTTTTTGTGTTATCCTTTTAGCCTTAATGTCTGACTACCTCAGTGCTGTTTATATTTATGACTAATTAAGTATTCAATCAATCAATCAATCAATGTACTGTAGGCCTACTATGCAAATATTTCTCAGATATTTTAGCCCATTAAAACCGGGAAAGCATTGTGTCATGTCATTTAAGATTTTAGCGTTGGCTATTCAAAAATAACATATACAAGCTTATACATCCTGCTATTTTTGGAAAGTTTTTGAAAAATCTTGAAAGTGTGGGGACAAGTAATTTAGGCATTCGTAGAATCTGCCTCAGCTCTTTTAATCCATTAAGCTATTTAAAAAATATCAGATCTACAAGCTCATAGCGCGGCACCAAGTGTTGCTCTATGAGCTTGTAGATCTGCTATTTTTTTTTAAATCATAACAATTTGTGCAAATCTTTGAATATAATATATACGTTTTAAATCGAACATTTTTAACTCCGATCTGTGCTTCTGGGGGTCCCTGGAACAACATATTTTGAGATGGGGGTCCGCGGCCAAATACATATCATTGTGGGGGTCCTTCACATGAAAAAGTTGTAGCACCACTGATATAGCAACATACTGTTAGGATTTAGAAAACATTTTTAGATATGTAATTTGCCGGTGGACCCCCATCTCAAATGTGTTGTTCCAGGGACCCCCTGAAGCAAAGATTTGAGTTAAAAATGTTCGCTTTAAAAACAATATGTATGTATTCAAAGATTTGCACAAACAAAGATTTAAATCTTATAAATGTATACTAATGGACTCCTATAATGTGTCATAGGGTCTATTCCAATGTGTATTTCTGCATTAACTACTGAGCCAGTAGTTAATGTAGAGCAAATAGTAGAACAAATTAAATCCTAATTATTTTTGGATAATAATAATTTAGTCTCATTAGTACAGACAGTGCGTCAACCTCAAAAGGGCCACTTAGCTGCAAAGGTGAGTGGCTGCATATTATACATCATGGCTAATATAGAGATTGCTGGCTTTTCAAAAGGCAGACAGAAGGAAATCAAGTTCTACCAGCTAAACCATTTGGTTTGGCAAGGTGTGGTAGCTAATGGATTCCATTAAGGTGATCAGGTATTCTCTGTTAATGAGAAAGTCCAAGGCATGCACAACAACAACAATGGAAAAAGACACACCCTACAAGCTACACAGTACAGTTGATTTGTTTTGATTTATTAGACACAACGATTACATGTTAAATGCTTTTCACGGAAACGTCAAGGATAAAATACCAATGGAACACTGGAACAAGGAAACTTGAGAGACAAAAAAGATATGTAGGCCTACATGATGAGTGATTAATGAATGCAGTGTCACATTAGTTTAATGTGAAGGCACCTAACTTTGATCAGACATGAGCTAACTTTTAGGTTGGAGGAGGTCCTAGGCTGTGGATGGAGGGATATGGATTATGATTGTGGAGTGTTATTATAGTTGTCAATTATTGAAATCCCAAACATAGAATATACTTGGACCATGCCACATTTAATGCCTGTCTCAGGACTGCCACCTGTCAGTATACAGTGGATAACTTCCCAGTCTGCAGGTTTTCGAAAGTATAGCTACCACTTTAACCCTGACCTGACGTCTCAATTTTGGGCATGTCATTATAGGCTAAAAAGATAAGAAAAGTACTGATCTACAAGCTCACAACATGCTGTTGTGACAAATGCACGTTATATTTATGCATGTTATTGTATCTGAGTGATATATGAAACTTGTTTGAAACTGTGAAGTGACTTGTGAGTCAATATGAACATTTCCTATTCACGTGAGGGGTAATGGGTCTGATTAGGGGGTGATTGAATGATTCGTGCCACCCGACTTAACAAATAGAGGGTGTGGTACGGGGGGGGAGGGGAACAAACAAACCTGTGTCTCAGAAGCAACAGGGAGAGGAGAGAGGAGATCTCCTAGGCGCCAGCGTTACACCGTGTTTAAGTCATAAAGTTTAAACTAACTAGTTATCTGCAGCCTACAATCAAGAACTATCGAGCCCAGTGGAAAAGACCTCAGTGAAGTTAGCACCCCATATGATGAAAATATGAATAAAAATGGTGTCCTTCTTTAGTGCTGGATTTGTGCTGCATTGTGCCGTAAATTTTAGAATTTGTGCTGGTTTCATTTTTTTAATATCAATATTTATATGGGTTCGAGCTTTGCTGAGCCCAGCACCCCCCAGTTTTTGTCTCCAAATCGACCAAAAATGGTCTGCTCATTGTGCTCTAATTTGTGCCGTTGAAATCAACAATTGTGCTATTTATTTTTATTTTATATAAATATTTGTATGGTTTTGAGCTTTAATGAGCCCAGCACCCAGTGGCGTCCCCAGGAATTACATTTAGGGCAAGCGAGATTTGTTTTGCAAAGCTCAAAACCATATAAATATTTATTATAACATTTTAAAAAAAATAGCACAATTGTTGTGGTCGATTGGAGCCAAACACTGGGGGGCGCTGGGCTCAGCAAAGCTCAAAACCATATAAATATTGATATTTAAAAAATGATACCAGCACAAATTCTAAAATTTACGGCACAATGCAGCACAAATCCAGCACTAAAGAATGACACCAAATTTGTATTCATATTTTGATCATATGGGGTGCTGCTATGCTATAACTTCACTGAGGTGTGGAAAAGGAACGTGCCGTTGCTGCTGCGTGATTCTAGTGCTGGATTTATGAATGAGAGACGCCTGTCGGTGTGTGGAATCAGACAGAGCCACGGCGGGTGAGATAAATCCATGCGTGTTGTTACAAACTTAATTGGGGTACCCCGAACATTAAGTCATTCATTGGACCCGTAGTGGGGAAGACCGTTTACGTTTCGTTTTGTTTTGGATCTAAGGCAGGCAGGGGTCTTCAACGTTTTCAGGCCAAGGACCCCCTAGCTGAGAGAGAGATGAAGCAGGGACCCCCTCTATAGTGTATAACAGTGTTTCAGATACACTTTTGCTGCTATTTTTTCCCTCTGCGCCTATAACTCTTTGCCGAAAATAGCCGATCTAGCTCAACCATTGTGAGCTAGATCGGCTATTTTTGGCTAAAGTTCTCCTCAGAAAAGGGATGCTATAGGGTTCAAGTGGTTAATGTAAAAAAATAATAATAATCATATCACACAAAGATTTGGCAGACCCCCTGTAGTAACACTGAGGACCCTAGGGGTCCCGGACCCCCTGTTGAAGACCCCTGATCTAAGGACAATAGACACTCGGGACCGCGTAAGAAGAAGCCATAATGTGGGACTGTTTATTATTGTTATGTGACGCGAGTAAGCGACTGTCCGTGATGGCGTTCTATGTTGTGACTTTATTTATGATTTATTGTGATATAAGGGGGTTACAAAGGACAGTGGGAATTGTTTGGGTTTTAAATGTGTAGCACTGTGTGGAATACAGTAGACATTATGGCACATCAGGAGTACATTCTTATATTTAGGGCTAGGCCTATATGTGATTCTGGTAATATTACCTTTTTTTTAAAAGCGCATTTAGCTATTTTCACAGAATTGAGGCAGCTATTAGCAATCATTTCCTTTAGCTGTCTTGTTGTCTTCACCTGATGCAATTGTGTGTACAGGTAGCCTACCATGTGTAATAGGCCTACTAAAAATCTCCTGTAACTCATGTAATGAGCATGTTACTTTACCAGTCACCAAAGTTATTCAAACGCATTTTTATGTTTCTAAAACATAGACTTTTTTTTGGGATGATGTCATTTCTTGTTCTATTCTTCTCTGCAGTCAAGGGATCATTCATAGGTTGGCGAAGAGCACCCTCTAGCATAATTTTTAAAAACAATCTGTCAATGGCAGGGAATATTAAGAGCCAGTGCAATATGTGTTATTGATTATTATTTGTGATGTTAAGTTGATAATTGAATGCTTAACTGGTACCTGTCAGAGTTGCTGTTCTGTCTCCAGTAGCCTATGGTCAGGCTGTACCATATCAGGATAGCAGAGGGGGGTGATGATGT
This sequence comes from Gymnoscopelus microlampas, assembly GCF_963454915.1. Taxonomy (NCBI): domain Eukaryota; kingdom Metazoa; phylum Chordata; class Actinopteri; order Myctophiformes; family Myctophidae; genus Gymnoscopelus; species Gymnoscopelus microlampas. The sequence continues at coordinate 42,246,039 of NC_139957.1, forward strand.
GCTGTTGTAATTGCTCAATATGTTGTAGTGTGAAGAAGGAATCATTAGTGTGGTTGCCCCAACACATTCTCACTCCCAACTAGTCACTTAATGAAGAACCGTCAGTAGCCCCTAAACGTCCGATTATGAAGGTCCTGGTTCCCCTAAAAGTCCGATTTTGCAGTCCTGGTTATTTCTCCCTAACGCCCTAAAAAGTCCAAACGGGACTATGTCGTTTGCGCATGCGCAAATGAACGTTCAACATAGTGTGCTGGGTGTGGTGGATTGCTCCATTTACAACGCTAACGTCCAGGTCATAAACGATCAGATTTCAAATATGAAGTGCTTAACTAAAGGCCACGGATGTTATAATTGTGTACGTTCCAGCTTGAGTACCCATATCTTCCGTATTGTTCAATAAAAAGCCTTTTAATCCGATCGACGGCCATTTTCTCCGTCTTTTCATCAGCTTTCAACTATGCGATCCTATCGGTCGGGAGGTGTATTGCACATTATAACTCTATGCGAAAATGGCCGACGATCGGATTAAAATGCTTTTTATCCAACAATACGGAAGATATGGGTACTCATGCTGAAACGTCGGCATGTATAACATCCTGGGCATTTAGGTAAGCACTTCATATTTGAAATCTGAACGTTTGTGTAGACGTTACAGTTGTAAATTGAGCAATTCATCACACCAGGTTGAAGAATGTCCATGACCGTCATCTTTCAGGCCTACCGCTGATAACCATTAGCACATTGGTTCTCAAAGTGGGGTCCGGGGACCCCCAGGGGTACTTGAGGGGGTTCCAGGGGGTCCCCAGCTAAATGATGGACAGGGACCAAATGGACCCTTATGGGTCTGTAACTCTGAGAGTGTACAAATGTAACCAAATGGACCCTAACAGGTCCATTTGGTTCCATTTGTACACTCTCAGAGTTAAATTAACATTGATTTTACAATATGAATGTGGGTCCCAGAGACCTACATGCCATTAAATGGGGGTCCGTAGCCTAATGCATGTCAAACTGGGGGTCCTTGAAATTAAAATGGTTGAAATCACTGCTAGAGAGCCGTAAAAATCTTCTCTTATGGGGGTCCCTGGCTTATCTTTTGAAATGGGGGTCCGCGGTCTAATAAGTGTCTATTTGGGGGTCCTTGGCACGAAAAAGTTTGAGAACCATTGCATTAGCACATGAAGTCAATTCATTGTTTAATTTCAAATAAGTTTAATTTCACTTATACCACTTCATTCTGTTGTTTCTATTTTACTGCTACAGCAATTCATCACAAGGCTTTTTCTTTACTATTTAGCATAAATATAGTCCTGGTTATTTCTCCCTAACGCCCTAAAAAGTCCAAACGGGACTATGTGGTTTGCGCATGTGCAAAGGAACGTTCAACATGGTGTGGTGGGTGTGGTGGGGATTGCTCCATTTACAACGCTAACGTCCAGGTCATAAACGATCAGATTTCAAATATGAAGTGCTTAACTAAAGGCCATGGATGTTAAAATGGTGTGCGTTCCAGCTTGAGTACCCATATCTTCAGTATTGTTCAATAAAAAGCCTTTTAATCCGATCGACGGCCATTTTCTCCGTCTTTTCATCAGCTTTCAACTATGCGATCCTATCGGTTGGGAGGTGTATTGCACATTATAACTCTATACGAAAATGGCAGCCAATCGGATTAAAATGCTTTTTATTGAACAACACGGAATATACGGGTATTTTTGAGGGATCGTACATAATTTTAACGTCCGTGGCCATGGGGTAAGCACTTTATAGTTGAAATCTAGACGTTTATGTAGATGTACGGGCCGTAAATGGAAAAAGTGCAAACATCAGGTTGAAGTGTCATGATATGAAATCTATCTATCTACATTGGACTGACACAACGTGAGCTAAGAGACGTGGTTTAAATGCAACATAACACACATCACCACCCAAACAAACCTGGAAATATTCTGTGCATTTTCATATTTTGTTGATCATTTTTCGATAAGTGTTTGTTGAGAACGAGAGATTTGTTTAACTTTTCCAACCCCGTGACGTCACGTCAGATTACTTCCGCACTCCGCGTGTTCGTACTCATGTCTCTGTCAGTGTCAATAAAGATCTGACAAAACAAATGTTTTATGATCTATCTAAACGTTCAAATGTTTTAAAAAGGTGCTGACCCTATGGCCACGGATGTTATAATTATGTGCGGGCCCTTAAAAGTACCCGTATCTTCCGTATTGTTTAATAAAAAGCATTTTAATCTGATTGGTGGCCATTTTATCAGAGAGTTGTAATGTTGCGTGAGTGCAGTACACCTTTCAACCCATAGGGTCAGGTGAAAACATATGGAGAAAATGGCCAGCAATTGGATTAAAAGGCTTTTTATTGAACATTACAAAAGATAGAGGTACTTTTGAGAACCCATACATGATTTTAACATCTGTGGCCATGAGTTAATAATTTTATATTTAAAGTGTGAAGATTTATGTTGATGTACAGGCTGTAAATGCAGAAGTGCAAACACCAGGTTAAAGTTTCGCCATGACTGCCATAATGTATTACGGTTTCCAAGTGCTATACTGCCACCGGACATAAACATTACAACATTAAAACAGATAAAATAATTGCTGTTTGTGGTTCTATAGGGCGTTGGTGTAAAGTAACTAAGTACATTTACTCAAGTACTGTACTTAAGTACAATTTTGAGGTATTTTTACTTTACTGGAGTATTTCCCAATTCTCAGTACTTTAAACGAAATGATGCAACGCTGATATCGCTTTTGTAATTCATTTTATAATATTTAAGGCACCCCGTGTGTATTGTATTCCAATAATAATAATAATAATAATAAGGGTAATAATAATCATAATAATAATAATAATAATGTAATTATAGAGCAGTAACACACTGAAATAATAAGGGTAATAATAATAATAATAAGGGTAATAATTGAATGTAGAGCAGTAACACACTGGAATAATTATGTAATGTATAGAGCAGTAACACACTGGAATAATAATAATAATAATAATAATAAGGGTAATAATAATAATAAGGGTAATAATAATAATAATAATAATAATAATAACATGTGTGAGGAAAGTTATATTGGCGCGTTTGAGCTGAAGAGCTGATAAATAATCCATTGTCCGATTCGGCGCCCCCTAGTGGCCAAGTTATTCTAGAAGGACCGTAACCCTAATTTTCAGAACCACATGTCTGTGTGAGAGGAAATTTATATTGGCGCGTTCGTGCTGAAGAGCTGATAAATAATCCATTGTCCGATCGTGTTCTCGCCCCCTAGTGGCCAAGTTAATCAACAAAGCACGTAACCCTAGCTTTCGCAACCACATGTCCGTGTGAGAGGAAACTTATATTGGCGCGTTCGCGCTGAAGAGCTGATAAATAATCCATTGTCCGATCGTGTTTTCGCCCCCTAGTGGCCAAGTTAATCGAGAAAGCGCGTAACCCTAGCTTTCGCAACCACATGTCCTCGTGTGAGGAAACTTATATTGGCGCGTTTGGGCTGATTAACAGATACGGAATCCGTTGTCCGATTGTGTTTTCGCCCCCTAGTGGCTGAGATAATAGCGAAAAACTGTTCAAAAATAGTAAAAACAAAATCGGACACCAGTATATGCATCAGCGCGCCACCCCGAACGTGCTCGTATAACTCTTCTCGCACACGGCCTTACCGTTCTCCTTAAATGGCTGGGGACTAATCTCAACTTATTTCGCAAAATAACACGACATATCTCCTTAACGATAGGTTTTTAGAATCCGTCGTTCGGATATGTTGTACAGCTCGCCGAGACGCACGTATGGATGTCTTGTTTGTCCCGCTACGACACTTCTAACGTTTGCTTCTGACAATGACATAAGGTACATGGAGTCGTAGAACGTTCACCCATACTGAGAGCCAAATTCAGAAATTGGTAAAAATGTCGGTTAGGGACAAACAAGATATCCATGCGTGCGTCTTGGCAAGTTGAACAACATATCCAAACATTGGACTATAAGTCCTTATCGTATTTGAGATATTAAAACAAATGCAATTGTTTCGGCCGCGTCGACCTTTGCAGTCTTTTCGGTGAACTTTTGAACTTATCAGTGTCAGAAAAAATCTGGATTGGTTCCAATAAATCCGGCTTACTCTCAACATGGATGGAGAGAAGTTTCAGATTTTTAAAAAATATCTCCATTGATTTATCACAGATTAGGTGCTCGATACCGCACGTACAAATCAATGTTTGACAAAAACACTTTCCCAAAGTTTACAAAAATCGAGACCTATCTCATTCGATTCAGCGTCCTTTTTTGAGTCTGAAAATGTGTTTTTTAATATAAAAAAAAAATATTTAAAAAAAAATGTGAGAAAAGCTAAACCTTGAACTATTTCAAAAATCGATAACTTCTTATTAAAAAATTCTAGACTATTGATGTAACCTACCATTCGACTCGAAATCATCTCAGTAAGCGGTTGGAAGGGTCGAAAAAAAAAAAAAAAAAAATATATATTTTTGTGAAAAAAGCCTCACGTTTATGACAATTTAACGCTTGTTTAAACCACTTTCCCAAAAGTTAAAAAAAATCGAGACCTATCCCATTCAATTCAACGTCCTTTTCTGAGTCTGAAAATGTGTTTTTTAATTAAAAAAAAAATATTTTTGAAAAATGTGAGAAAAGCTTAACTTTATATTTCAAAAATCTATAACTTCTAATTGAAAAATTGTAGACTATTGATGTAACCCACGATTCGACTCAGCGTCATCCAATTAGTGAGGGAGGGTGTTAAAAAACAATAAAAAAAGATTTTAATTATTTGATCTGTTTTAATGTTTATGTCCGGTGGCAGTATAGCACTTGGAAACCATAATACATTATGGCAGTCATGGCGAAACTTTAACCTGGTGTTTGCACTTCTGCATTTACAGCCTGTACATCAACATAACTCTTCACACTTTAAATATAAAATTATTAACTCATGGCCACAGATGTTAAAATCATGTATGGGTTCTCAAAAGTACCTTTATCTTTTGTAATGTTCAATAAAAAGCCTTTTAATCCAATTGCTGGCCATTTTCTCCATATGTTTTCACCTGACCCTATGGGTTGAAAGGTGTACTGCACTCACGCAACATTACAACTCTCTGATAAAATGGCCACCAATCAGATTAAAATGCTTTTTATTAAACAATACGGAAGATACAGGTACTTTTAAGGGCCCGCACATAATTGTAACATCCGTGGCCATAGGGTCAGCACCTTTTTAAAACATTTGAACGTTTAGATAGATCATAAAACATTTGTTTTGTCAGATCTTTATTGACACTGACAGAGACATGAGTACGAACACGCGGAATGCGGAAGTAATCTGACGTGACGTCACGGGGTTGGAAAAGTCAAACAAATCTCTCGTTCTCAACAAACACTTATCGAAAAATGATCAACAAAATATGAAAATGCACAGAATATTTCCAGGTTTGTTTGGGTGGTGATGTGTGTTATGTTGCATTTAAACCACGTCTCTTAGCTCACGTTGTGTCAGTCCAATGTAGATAGATAGATTTCATGTCATGACACTTCAACCTGATGTTTGCACTTTTTCCATTTACGGCCCGTACATCTACATAAACGTCTAGATTTCAACTATAAAGTGCTTACCCCATGGCCACGGACGTTAAAATTATGTACGATCCCTCAAAAATACCCGTATATTCCGTGTTGTTCAATAAAAAGCATTTTAATCCGATTGGCTGCCATTTTCGTATAGAGTTATAATGTGCAATACACCTCCCAACCGATAGGATCGCATAGTTGAAAGCTGATGAAAAGACGGAGAAAATGGCCGTCGATCGGATTAAAAGGCTTTTTATTGAACAATACTGAAGATATGGGTACTCAAGCTGGAACGTACACCATTTTAACATCCATGGCCTTTAGTTAAGCACTTCATATTTGAAATCTGATCGTTTATGACCTGGACGTTAGCGTTGTAAATGGAGCAATCCCCACCACACCCACCACACCATGTTGAACGTTCCTTTGCACATGCGCAAACCACATAGTCCCGTTTGGACTTTTTAGGGCGTTAGGGATTGATTGATTGAATTGATTGATTGAAATTTTTATTTTTATTAGGTCCGGCCAAAAAAGTCCTTGCGGGCTTGTTTCCATTGGGGTCCTTGAATTAATTTCATAGACATATATAGTAGCAACCAAACAGTTCAAAAATCAACATAAGAATACAGAGGGGAAAAAAAAAATATACCATTATGTACAAAAAAGGTCATGAGAAAATAATGAAATATATACAAAACAAAACATGATCAAAATAAAATAAAAAGTATGTACAAAAAAGGGGGAGGGGGGGGGCAAATAACCAGGGAGAAATAACCAGGACTATATTTATGCTAAATAGTAAAGAAAAAGCCTTGTGATGAATTGCTGTAGCAGTAAAATAGAAACATCAACAGAATGAAGTGGTATAAGTGAAATTAAACGTATTTGAAATTAAACAATGAATTGACTTCATGTGCTAATGCAATGGTTCTCAAACTTTTTCGTGCCAAGGACCCCCAAATAGACACTTATTAGACCGCGGACCCCCATTTCAAAAGATAAGCCAGGGACCCCCATAAGAGAAGATTTTTACGGCTCTCTAGCAGTGATTTCAACCATTTTAATTTCAAGGACCCCCACTTTGACATGCATTAGGCTACGGACCCCCATTTAATGGCATGTAGGTCTCTGGGACCCACATTCATATTGTAAAATCAATGTTAATTTAACTCTGAGAGTGTACAAATGGAACCAAATGGACCTGTTAGGGTCCATTTGGTTACATTTGTACACTCTCAGAGTTACAGACCCATAAGGGTCCATTTGGTCCCTGTCCATCATTTAGCTGGGGACCCCCTGGAACCCCCTCAAGTACCCCTGGGGGTCCCCGGACCCCACTTTGAGAACCAATGTGCTAATGGTTATCAGCGGTAGGCCTGAAAGATGACGGTCATGGACATTCTTCAACCTGGTGTGATGAATTGCTCATTTACAACTGTAACGTCTACACAAACGTTCAGATTTCAAATATGAAGTGCTTACCTAAATGCCCAGGATGTTATACATGCCGACGTTTCAGCATGAGTACCCATATCTTCCGTATTGTTGGATAAAAAGCATTTTAATCCGATCGTCGGCCATTTTCGCATAGAGTTATAATGTGCAATACACCTCCCGACCGATAGGATCGCATAGTTGAAAGCTGATGAAAAGACGGAGAAAATGGCCGTCGATCGGATTAAAAGGCTTTTTATTGAACAATACGGAAGATATGGGTACTCAAGCTGGAACGTACACAATTATAACATCCGTGGCCTTTAGTTAAGCACTTCATATTTGAAATCTGATCGTTTATGACCTGGACGTTAGCGTTGTAAATGGAGCAATCCACCACACCCAGCACACTATGTTGAACGTTCATTTGCGCATGCGCAAACGACATAGTCCCGTTTGGACTTTTTAGGGCGTTAGGGAGAAATAACCAGGACTGCAAAATCGGACTTTTAGGGGAACCAGGACCTTCATAATCGGACGTTTAGGGGCTACTGACGGTTCTTCATTAAGTGACTAGTTTGCAACCAACAGGGCAACCAGACTATAGTACTCTATAGCTTTCCATCTTTATTTATTTATAGATAAACTTTATTTCAAACCGCTATTTCTCCCACAGTTTTTATCCCCTAATGTTGTGCCATATATCAAAATGACCGTCTAAATCGGGAATCGTGCGCGTGTATAGGGCTAAGAGATTGGTTAAATAGTTTAATTGATATTGATTTATTAGTGCATTAAATTTCCCCATCCACTTTAATGTAAAAGTGAAAAAAATCACATTCAAGTATTTTTTTCTCAGAAACCGTAAGAGCTAGAGCTACCAAATTCGGAGGGAAGGTTCATAATATTATCCGAAATTATTGAAAAAATAATTAAACCATTCGGCCTCATGGTGGCGCTATAACAGCCCACTTTACCTTTTGGCCTATAACTCTTGAACCGTAGGTCCTAAAATCTAAATTTATTTTCACCTGGATTCCTTGGGTCACGACGCATCTCCCCATATAGGTCACGTCCATTTGCGTCAGGATAGATTTTTTGATATTGATTTATTAGTGCATTAAATTTCCCCATCCACTTTAATGGGAATTGCAAAAACTCCCATTCAAGTATTTTTTTCTCAGAAACCGTAAGAGCTAGAGTTACCACATTTGGAAGGGAGGTTCATAATTTAGTCCAAAATTATTAGAAAAATAATTACACCAATCGGCCACATGGTGGCGCTATAACAGCCCACTTTACCTTTTGGCCTATAACTCTTGAACCGTAGCTCGTAAAATCAAAATTTCTTTTCACCTGGATTCCTTGGGTCCCGACGCATCTCCCCATATAGGCCACGCCCATTTGCGTCAGGATAGATTTTCCGCCATTTTGAATTTCCTTCAAAACACACTTTTTGCTCCTTTTCCTTCAAATTTCGTCCTAATCTCACACAAATCGGTACACATGATCTATGGACCCATGCGGTAAAGATATCCAAACGGCATTTTGATTGTCCTTACCGTTCGTCCATAATTGGCTTCCAAAATTAGTGGGAGGGGCCCGTTTCACCAAAAATGCCAGAAATCACGAACGAAACGTCCGGTCAATCCCAAATTTGAATCACATGTCGAGGGTGCTTTACTCAACAAATTCCCAAAAGCATTTCCACTTTGACCCATAGGGGGACCGGCGTCGGCGCAACCACACTTTGCAATTTCCCCGGAATTGCGACGCGTCTAGTTATATTTGTAGTTCATGGAGACCTTTGGGGTTTAAAGGTTAAGTATTTATTGTATGTTCAGTTGGGTGTTAAATATGTTTTAGAACACCCCTGTGGATGGTGCAGTCTAGCTCGCCTGGGTATAAAGGGCTGCTCCCAGTTAAGACCATTAAGACCAGGAACATCATTTTAAGATTTATTTGGCTATTAAAAAATGAGCAGATATACAAACTGAAACATTCTGGACTTTTACTTGTAACAGAGTATTTCTATGTTGCAGTATTGATACTTTCACTTAAGTAAAGAATTTGAGTACTTTTTCCACCACTGAAAGTTGCTCAAGTAATGCTCAGTGTTAGCTCAAACCATTGAAAAATGTAAGGAAACGCTTGTTCTACCCTGTATGAATCATCATATGCATCCTCATGTCACCCATTTTACCAAAGCCTTTACCACAAACTGTGCAACTAAAGGGTCTTTCCCCAGTATGGGTCCTCATGTGCATCTGCAGATGTGCTTTTTGAGTAAAGTGTTTGTCGATACAAATCGTACAACTAAAGGGTTTTTCCCCTGTATGAATCTTCAGATGTCGGCTCATGTCACCCCTTTGACCAAAGCCTTTGCCACACACTGAGCAACTAAAAGTGTTTTCTCCTGTATGGCTCCTCATGTGCATCTGCAGATGTGTTTTTTGATGAAAGTGTTTGTCGCTGCAAACTGGACAACTAAATGGTTTATCCCCTGTGTGAATCCTCCAATGTATCCTCAGACAACTCATTCTACTGAAGCCTTTACCACAAACTGTACAGCTAAAGGGTTTTTCTCCTGTATGAGACCTTGTGTGTGTCTTGAGATTTCCATTTCGGCTAAAACATTTACCACAAACTGTACAACCAAATGTTTTCCCCCCTGTGTGAGTTTCTGCGGATGGAGCTTGTGCTGATGACTTAAAGTCCTGGGACAGCTTGTTGCTCAAAGACAAAAACTGTCCGTCCACAGTTTGTGTTCTGTGTAATGTCAGTGCGTTTAAAGCTGACAGCTCTTCTCTGGTCTCCTCCCACTCATCAATGTCTAAAGTGTCAGATTCAGAACAGTGTGAAGAGAGGAGCTGGATGTCAATAGTTGGTTCAGGTTGTGATGTTCCACAATACTCTACATCAGCTTGTGTTTTCATGTGTTCAGTTGAAGTGCTGGCTAGGGGCTCTGTCTCTCTTACATTATCTTCACTTTTCACTGCTAGCAATGTCATCGTTGACCAGTCAGCCTCCTCCGGTCTTTGACGTTTCCCCTTGTGTTCCTCTTTAATCCATGGACACTCTGGTTCCTCCTGGATGGGACTGGAGCTCATCTGTTGATGTTGATGAGGGGAAACCTCCTCTTTACACACAGGGGGGTGCAGGACATCTAGGAAAAAAATAAAAAATAAAATAGCAGACCATTACATGTTTCATCTTAATCTACAATCTGTGGTAGGCCTATAGGGAATTTCTGTTTGTCGAAAATAGCCGATCTAAAAGCTCACAAGGCTTCAAAAATAGCTCATGCGTTGTGAGGTTTTGGACATGCAAGGTTCCCACAGTGGTGAAAGTGGTTGACATTTCTTGCCGGAACTGACACATGCACATGCGAAGCGCGCGCGCGATTTTTTTGCGGTTTCGGGTCGAAAAATGTGCGGGTTTGGGTGGGTTTTGGTACTTTTTTTCCTTTACTTTATTTCGGTTTTAGGTTTAGGGTTAGGGTTAGGTTAGGGTTACTTTATTTAATTCTCGTTCTCATAAATAAATCCTGTCCCTGGGCCCACCCATGGCTGCACCCCTGATACACATGATGAAAACAGAGCTATATTGTCCAACTTGACCATACTGTACAATATGTACATTTTCTAAAAGCCAAAGTTTAAATGGGGCTGAAGCGGTTTATGTATGTTTTGTCATAATAATTAAAATCCACAAAGTAACTAGTAGTATTAAACTAAAGTTTTCAAATAATTGAGGTGGAGTAAAAGTATAATATTTGCCTATGAGATGTATTGGAATAGAAATAAAAAATATTGCAAATTGGAAATACTCCAGTCAAGTAAAATTACCTTAAAATTATACTGAAGTACAGTATTTGAGTACATGTACTTAGTTACTTTCCACCACTATCAGCATTAGATAAGATGAATTACTCACCTTCTGAAAAGATGAAAGAAAACACACTTTTGTTCCATAGCCCCACATTGTCTTGGTTTCAGAGATCATGGTTGTAAATATGTCGAACTTTTGCCACAAAGTATTTATATTCCATAATGTCCCATGACCCACGTCCGTGTTTACATTTTTTGACGATGCACGTTAGTGTGGAGCTGTGTTCCGTGAGCAGAAAGCTGTCAAGTGGCCTCCAGAAAATAAATCTGGTTTCCTTTCAAAACGATGTGCATTTCAGAATAAGAGTTTTTTTAAAACTCTATCCTTGTTTTGTTACAATTCAACACACGTTTTATTTTGAAATCATACTACTGGAAGTAGAAGTACCCAGGTAGCCTAGTTGAAACTACTTAACTTCACGCGAAAGCAACAGTTTATGCGGAACGGGGGGAGAAAAAAAAAAGAAGTCGGGGGAAATGACGGATCTGTGAGAGTGTCCCGTCGTACGCACAAATTAATGAATGGTTGTGACGCCCTGTATGTTAATCTGACGTTAGTAGATTATGTTTTATTCTTGAACATGGCCATGGGTCTCCTGGCAGGTTATTTAATATGGGATTTTCACAGCTGCCTTTGACTTTTTCTTAACGGAACGGCGTTCCGGGACCGAATCTTTTACCGGAACGCCGTTCCGGACCGTTCCGGCCCACTTTCACCCCTGGGTTCCCATCCGACAGCGATGACATGTATGGAGAAGGACCATTAAATACAGAGCGTGCAGTGGATATTGGGGATGGTCTACCACAAGGGTTCCCAAACCTTTCAGACTGTGACCCCCCAAAATAATCATATTTGAACTGGGGACCCCCCACCCTGACAAGCACGAATTGTAGGCATTATATTTAGTTTGACTCGGTTCCACAGACAAACATTGTGAAAATAGACAAACAACAAGCTCACAGATTGCTTGTACATACTCTACCATACAGATTGGACACATTTCATTGTATTAATTAAAAAAAACTCTTAGCCTACATAGTTCCGCTTTAAGCAATATAGAGCCTGACATAATTGGGTTAGTATGTGTACATTCTTGTAGGCCCAATTCACATATTTACATATGCCAATATTAACATCATACAGTTAATAACAATTATTTATGTATATTACGAAGACGAGATAAATGTTCATATATTGTGCAGCCCAAGTAGCCTATAGAGTATAAACCCTTTCCACTCCTTTTCATGGAGTTTTGTTTATTATTATAGCTGCAATCCATACATTTGTTGTGAAGACATTTTTATATTTTTTATCAATCTGCATGGTAGAGTATGTTAATACAATATCATTCTGCATGGTTGTATGTTAATAGAATATTGCTAAGCTAGTATAGGCGAGATCTGCAGTGGTTGGAGTTGGTCTACCTGCTTTTCTGTTGAGACATTTACATTCTGTGGTCAGGTAGGACATCTACTGGCGGAACAGTGGTACTGCATTGAGGTCAAATAGCAGTTCATCCTCTGCTCAAACAGGCTTTCCCTTACAGCTCAACCATTTTTGGTGCTTGTCATGTACAGTGGTGAACAGTAACTAAGCACATTTATTCGAGTATTGTACTTAAGTACGAAGAAATATTGTACTTTAAAATATAGTGCAAATAGCATATCTACAAGCTCACAACGTGTGTTCATGTACATACCTGCTGCTAAGTGGACCTACCAATGCGTTGCCAATCTTTTGCACCTTATGTCTAACCTCTAATGTACATATCTGCTTCTTATTTATGCTATGTGTATACGTATGTAAATAGCTTTGATTTGGTGCTCCCTCTATGCTGCTCCCCTTGTTTTATTTCATTTCTGGAAAACAACAAAATGATGGAGACTTCACCAAAATGTTTTATTTTATGCTTGGTTGTGCACGGGTGTTGTGCTCGGGTGTTGCGCTTTGAAAATAGCAGATCTACAAGCTCACAACGCATCGCGCTGCGACGCGTTGTGAGCTTGTAGATCGGCTATTTTCAGTATGCAAGTCAGCCATTCAGCCATTGCAACACCATCAAGGCACCGCCAAAATACATTTTAGTTGACTAAATCAACTGTAGGTTTAGTCGACCAGATGACTAAAATATGTCTAAAACTAAATGACATTTTATTCAAGAGACTATGACTATAACAAAATGTGTTGTCAAAATCAACACTGCTCAATTGCTGCCACAATTGTGGAGCCTCTCCTGCTGTTGGACTGCGAGACATACAACCTTCATTTTATGTTTTGAAAAGTTTTTTTTACGACAACTGCTTTTACAGCGGCTCAGAGGGTAGGCTACCCTCTGAGCCGCTGTAAAAGCACGGTAAGCCTCTCTTGGCTCATTGCTTTTCTACAATGGTTACCAACAACATGGCAACATTAATATCTGATGAAGGTCAGGGTAACCAAAAGGTTGTATTCTCAATAAATACTCTGTACTGTAAGTGAAGACAGTGTGCGGGATTCTCTTGTTTTCATGCGTTGACTGCCTGCTCCTATGCACCTGTCCTCGAAGTAGGTGTGCAGAAGGACCTTTTTTTTAACTAACATTAATATCATAGACATATCCAGAATAAGATAAGACATTTATTGATCCCACAGGGGGATTCAGTCATCAAAGGCAGCAGAGCAGTTGAAACAGTTACAGGGCAAGAAAAAGTACCGTACACTTAGAAACATCATCACTATAATGAACAAAGTAAACAACAGTATATACACAACAGTATAGACCCTCAACAAAGCTTTGCATTATGCAGGACAAAATAAAATATATACATACACACAGTAACCATGTCAGATCCTTACTGTCCTTACTGTAATGAGCTGTGTAATGTTATTACTGTAACTAGACTATTGAACAAGCTAAGAGAGATTATGAATCTCGATGGCTCCAGGCAGAAAAGAACAGTCTTAAGTCTCCTTGGTCTATCCGTTCCTCTCGCTCCACCTCACAGGACCCATCACTACGTCACCGTGCTCCCTCCTGTTGTCACCTGTGATGCAGCTGGCGACGCCGGTGTCATCGGAGAACTCCTGGATGTGACAGGTTTTCGGGTTGAAGCAGAAGTCAGAGGTGTTTACGGGGAACAGGAAGGATTACAAATTTAAGTTGACGATTAATTGTCACTCAAATAATTGCGATTGACGATTTAATTGTGTGTTTGGTATTGAATATTGAAACATATGAATAAAATACAAAAATCAGTTTGCCTTTTAGGCTTCGTAATAAACAATTGCACAGGGCATATATTAAACGAGGCGTTGAGAGCTTGTAGATCGGCTATTTTTGGCTATAGGTGTAGAGGGAAAAAAGAGTACTAAAAAAGAGACTAAGTAAAAAAAAACTTTCATCTGAAATACAATTTTATACAATATAGAGTAGGGGGTCCCTGCTTCATCTCTCTCTCAGCTAGGGGGTCCTTGGCCTGAAAACTTTGAAGACCCCTGTGTTAGATAGTCCGTGTTCCATGTCACCATACCGCAAGTCCACCTGCATCACAGCCAGCTTCTCCGCTAGCAGGTGTGATTGGATGGATGGTGTTGAAGGCACTGGAGAAGTCAAAGAACGTGATCCTGACGGTGTCGCCCTCGGTGTGGAGATGGGTGGTGTTGGCCCTGTTGGGCTGCTATTGGTCACGTCGTCCACCCCGAGGTTTCAGGTGCTGCCTGAAGGCCTTCATGACCTGTGATGTTTTGGGGGCGACTGGCCTGTAATCGTCAGGGGCAGAGGGACGACTTTTCTTTGGGTAGTACAGGGACAAGGCAGGATGTCTTCCACAGCTGGGGGCACCTCCCCCCCCCCCAGCCCTCAGGGAGAGGTTGAAGAAGTCCCTGAACGTGACAGAAAGTTGCTCAGAGTCGGCACACACCTTCAGGACCCGGGAGTTGATGTTGTCTGGGCCCGTTACGTTCCTGGTGTCGGTCTCGGGGCGACGTGATGGTCAGTGGTGAGGAGCAGGGGAGGAGGAGCTGGTGGGGGGGTCAGCACTGGTCCCGCTGTCACCTGCCTCCCGGGGGAGTTGCTGGTCCTGCTGATGTCCGACTCTGGCCCTTGAGAGGTTCGCACCTGGTCGTACGGCACGGGTCGAGTGCGGTCGAGTGCCGTCTGGACCGATTGAAGAAGAATAGGTTCATGTCATTGGCCCCCTCCCTGGTCCCTGTCACTGCAGTGCTTGCCCCCCCCCCCCCCCCCCCCACACACACACACACACACACACACACACACACACACAAACTTCCCTGTTGTTGTTTTGCAGTAGGCAGCTCTCAAGTTCACAAAACTGTGCAATTGTTCAGTCATGTCAGCACTGTTCAGTTAGCACTCCTCTTCTCTGGCAAGGGGGGGTTCGACTCTGTACCGGAGGAGGTGCGTTTTAGCGGTGTGTTTGGAAGGATGTTGCGCCACCTGGTGCCGTCCTTTGGCTGGTTTGGGTGGCTGCAGTGAGACGGGGTTGATTCACACGTGTGGCCCGTCGGCACTGGCATGGTCTCTCTTGCCTCCAGGCTGAGAGAGGGGTTCTGTACCAGACTAAAAGCATCAGAGGGGTTCTGTACCAGACTAAAAGCATCAGAGGGGTTCTGGTAGTCAGAGGGGTTCTGTACCAGACTAAAAGCATCAGCCTGTACCAGGCTAGTTTTTTGCAAGCAGGTGTTGGTGTAGATGGTCTGGGTGCCGGCTGCTTTGCAAATCCGAGGCAACATGGAGGCAAGGAAGTTTATCCCCATGGGCTCTCTGGTGTACCTGACGTTAGGAGAGAGAAGACACCGTAGAGTCATGAAAACTACACTGTGAACTACACTAACAAAAAGATGAGCAAGTAGGGCTGCAACTATTGACTATTTTATTAGTGATTATTCTATTGTTTGCTATGTTGATTAATCGAATAATTGAGTGTGTTTATGTGTGTGTGTGTATATATATATATATATATATATATATATATATATATATATATATATATATATATATATATATATATATATATACACACACACACACACACACACACACACACACACACACACACACACACACACACACACACTGTATACATATATACAACAAATCGATTAACCACTTACAACTTATTTTATAGTTCATCGCACAACAGTGTCGTGCAACAGTGAAATAGCAGATGCACAAGCTCACAACGTGTCGCTGCGATACGCATTGTGAGCTTGTACATCTGCTACGTTCTTTTGACTTTTAACCTACAATGACCTGCCCCAAAATGGGGGTCGATTTTTAATCAAATATCAATATAGTTTAAAAAGTATATATATAATCAATCGAATCAATTAACCCTTACATAATATAGCCTGGTAAACCCTCCCTCCGGAAATCTCATTTCCATTTGATTTCAGGAGTGAGTCTGGCCTGATCGCCCATTGTGGGGGTTTCTGGTGGAATTACCAACTAACCGAGCCTATCAGCGTCGTCGCTCATCGTTCTGTGATTGGCAGCGACAGTTGGCCAATCAGGTGGCGAGTACGAGTGAGCCCGAATGGGACCGAGTGCAGCCGACAAAAATGGAACGATCCGCCATTGTTTCTGTGGCCAGTTACACTTTTTACTTTCGGTTTTAAAACGCTCTCAAACTTCTTTTTTGAGGCACGGAATTTACTTTTAAGATATCGTTTGGATAGAATTTAGTTGTTTAACTTCATATATGTGGTCAATTAATCATGACAGAGCCTCTTTAAAAATTTAGAGAACTGGGAGGGGCGGGCAGTGCCACGCATGTATCCGAATAAGGCAACCTATTTTGGGCATGGCCGTCTCAAAAGTCCCGTTGCGTCACATTAGTCTGAAGGTCTGCTGATTGGCTGGAGGGGTTGTCAGTCAACGGTATTACTCCCGCCCAACTCCAGCCCACAGCCAATATTGCAGAATGGGCGATCAGGCCAGACTCACTCCTGAAATCAAATGGAAATGAGATTTCCGGAGGGAGGGTTTACCAGGCTATACATAATAGGCTACCAATAAAAACGAGAGCTTGGCTGTACATATAGTCAACTCACCACAGATCTTTGGTGATTGGTATTGCTGTATTTTTTCGTATTGGATGGAGGTAGAAGGCGGGCGGATCGGCAGGCAGCAGCGAGAGGTATTTCTCCAGCGAAGCGACGGGACACAGCGGGTTCCCGGGCTGCTCGCACATGAACCCCGGCAGGCAATGTCTATTGTCTGTTTCCCCGGCATCCCGGTGGGTTTTGGGGTATTCGCTGAGCGCCAGCGTCGCGTACTTCCGGCCACCGGTGGCGTCGTCCCGGTGGACGGAGAACGACTCTGCCTTCAGGTGACGGTTGCCCTCTTTGCCTCGGCGGCCCATGTGCAGCTGCACGTCGAACCACACCTTGTTGACCAGGCCCTCGGGCGTGTCCGGACTCAGCGCTCGAGAGCGCGTGATTTTCCTGAAGTCCACCTCCGTCAGCGGCCGGTGGTGGAACGTGTTCCCTCTCGGCGGACTCTTTCTCAGTCCCTCTCGGCGGAGTCTCTTCACCACCGCCAGGAAAATGATGTTGCTGGTGATGAACTGGGGATCTTTCAGCAGACACATGGAGCGGCTGACGGGCGGGTCGTTGAGGTGGCGGTTGAGCCCCGCGCGCAGTCCCACGTAGCTGCTGAAACCGTAGGGCTTGCCCTTCCCGTTTTTCACGCTGGCGTAGAACTGACGGAGGGTCTGGTTCAGCACGACTTCGGTGACCGTTTTGAAGTCGATGGCCAGCTCTTTCTCGGCACACCAGGTCTGAAAACAGCGAACGGACCACTTGGTCTGTTTGAAGGTCCCGGCTTCGTATCTCGAGCGCTCCAGCTCTTCCAGGTCGCTCTCGTTAATTTCGCCGTGTCTTCGTTCTTTTTTTTCTTCTTCCTCCTCCTCCTCCTCCTCAGCCTCCTCCTCGCTGTCGCTTTCTGTGAAATGTGCCATTTCAACTCAGCAAAATCAGAACCAAGGACTGTGAGTATGCGTTTTAGAAAGCCTAATTACCACACGTGTCAAGTGGAAGTAACGAGTCTCCACCGTAACATACAGTGCAATACAGTGTTTTGATCCATCTGAGCTTGTAGACCTGCTATTGTTTTTTAAGATAATCGTGAAAATTTGTGCAAATCTTTGAATATATACACATTTTTAACAAACATCTTTGCTTCTGGGGGTCCCTGGAACAAAACATTTTGAGATGGGGGGGGGGTCTATTTTCAAAGTCTATTTTGAAAATCCCCACCGAGTGCCGCGCTATGAGCTTGTAGATCTGCTATTTTTTGAAAAATCTTGAATATTGTTTGCAAATCTTGGAATATATATATGTTTGAAGGCGAAAAACTCCGATCTGTGCTTCTGTGGGTCCCTGGAACAACATATTCATATTCTAAATGTGTATTATGTATGGAGGAGGACCATTGAACACAGAGCAGTGCAGTGGATATTGGGGGTGGTTTACCGAGACTGACTGAAGTTATACTTAATGTGAAAATGGATTAAAAAACAAATCTGTCTGTCTTGTCCGGGGCTAACCGCGCCACAGACCTTGATGTGTGTGTCAGAGAGAGTTACCTGAAGAGCTGTTATTGGAGACAGACGTCAGAGCAGACTGTGCTGGAGGAGAAAGTGGAGCCAGGTCTTCATGAGGCTGGTCTGTAGCTCCATCTATGGGCCTCGTGGAAGCTGCAACACATTCAGTGAAAGAAGAGTGGGCCTTCATATACAGGGGGGTCCAAAGGTCTGAGTCCAATATAAAGATCTGTTGTTTTTATTACTGTGTAGTATTATTATTATTATTATCATCTAGATTTGGGCAGGTGTTAACATTTACCGACCATTTTGATAATAATCCTAAATCTTGACAAGGGTGTTATTACCGTGTTTATCCACTTGGTGTCGCACTTGACTAAGGAATATAATGACAGTGCATGAAGGACACAGAGTGACAGTCACACATGGTTCCAAAAAATCACCTAACAACCATTCAGCTTCACTTTCCTTCTTCTAAAGTTTAACCCATTAAGACCTGAGGCGATTCTTAAAAATGTTTTCAAAATCCGAACAGTTTTTTGAAGAAAAAAAAAATTCAAAAAAAAAAATCAAAAATAGCAGATCTACAAGCTCATAGCGCGGCACTCGGTGCCGCGCTATGAGCTTGTATATCTGCTATTTTTGAATAGCCAAAGAAATCTAAAGTGACACAGATGCGTTCCTGTTTTTTTTTTTTTTATAAATGTATGGTCAGAAATTACACTTGATTTGAACATGCATGGTAAGTCATTAACAGACCTTCAACTTATTGTTTATCTCCCAAATGACTGGCTATCAAAGATTTTATAACAATTTGTAAAACATATTGAGCCTTAATGTAAATACAAATATATATATATTATATGCAGGCTATTTGGCCCCTCATAAAATGTAGATATAAAACCAAAGATGTATCTAACAAGTGATCATTACCATGATGATGATGTGCACTGACTCACCAGAAGGTGGCGAACGGCAGCCGTGGTCTGTTGCATCTCCTTCACAGCGTTCAGGGTCCTCCACCTCCTCCTTTACCAAGACTTTTTAGGAGAGAGACACAAATCATCAATATTAAAGGGATAGTTCACCCAAAAAAAAAAAAAAATCTTTCGATTAGTCACCCCATGGAAACTTGAATTCATGGATATTTTTTTGTTTTTGTCGCATTCCTAAGACAATAATTTGATGACCAGTGGACCGGTAGGCAGCGGTTCCGGTACACAAAGACTCTCCTTTGTGTCTCCTACCGGAACCGCTGCCGGTCATCAAATTATTGGCTTAGGAATGCAACAAAAACAAAAAAATAGTCATGAATTCAAGTCTCCATGGGGTGACTAATCCATAGAAAAAAAAAACATTTGGGGGGTTAACGATCCCTTTAAACGTAGGTCTAACCACGGTGCGCAGTAGTAGTGCACCATTTCCCAGCTGTTTTCTCGGCTTGAGACCCAAACAAAAACCCCATTTGGCGTCTCCCTGGACAACGCTCCACACGTCCCAGACTCTTCTCCCTCCTGGCTCCCAAACTGTGGAACAAACTCCCCTATTGCAGTCAGAACGGCAGACTCACTCCCAATCCTCCTATAATTTGACAAACCTCTGTAGTGCGTGGTGTAGTGTGTGGTGTGGTGTAGTGCACTGTGAGACCAAAATTGGTTCTGTGATCTGAATTTGCACACAGCCATTCATCATTACCATGTATGTGCACCTAACAGCGAAGCCCGTTTTTTCGTTTTCAAGAAATCTCAGCTGTTTGTTAGCGTTTTTGTGTTCGCTTCCTCCCGGGTTGCCAAATCATGTGCGCATATCCCCCCACGGGTATGGTCTAGTGCAGGGGTCTTCAACAGGGGGTCCCAGACCCCTAGGGGGTCCTCAGAGTTACTACAGGGGGTCCGCCGAATCTTTTTGCCAGACCCAAGGGGTCGTCCATACATGGGCATAAAAGGGACCTCTGAATTTCGTCCCCCTTTCGTCCATACATGGGCATAAAAGGGACCTCTGAATTTCGTCCCCCTTTCATCCATACATGGGCATAAAAGGGAATTTATTCTGGGTCTGGCAGAACCAGGTCTCCTGGTCTTGTTTTAAGCGGCGCTTTAAGCGGCGCTTAATCCTGCTCTATACCTGACTTTGTCCGTGTGCGTACGTCAACGTTCTGATTGGTCAGGTGCGTACGTCAACAAAGTGATTGGTCAAGCTTCACGTGACACGTGGCTATAAACACATTATAAACACATATCGATGACAAAATGTATCAAAGGCGCCGCTACCTTCACACAGGGTGTGATTTTTTTTTTTACATTAACCACTTGAACCCTTGAATCTCTTTTCTGAGGAGAACTTCAGCCAAAAATAGCAGATCTACAAGCTCACAACGCCTCGCGCTGCGAGGCGTTGTGAGCTTGTAGATCGGCTATTTTTGGCAGAGTTATAGTTCCTTGTGACCTTGTGGGAGTTGTGGAGGATGAGGTTCATTTTGTTTTTCACTGTCCACTGTACAATGATGTACGAAATTCTTTATTTGAAAAAATGCAGGATAAGAATCCAGATTTGTTTCGGATGTCTGAATGTTATATGTTAAGTTGGCTGTTCAATAAGGAGGTTTTTGTTTTAGGAAAAATCATAGAGAAAGCATGGCAGTTGAGGTGGAGGACGATGTACCCGTAACCCACAGCTTGGACAATCAAAATGTTTATGTATTCTGTTTGTGGTGTATCTTGCTGTCACAAAGCCTAATATACCTAATGCACAATTGTGTGTGTGTGTGTGTGTGTGTGTGTGTGTGTGTGTGTGTGTGTGTGTGTGTGTGTGTGTGTGGGTGTGGGGGGGGGGGGTGTTAGCTGAATGTAGTGTGAAAAGTCCAATAAAGAGAATTTCACATAGTGAATGAGACGCAACACAGAAGATTCAAAGTGTGAGAAGAGAGCATAGACAGACAACATGTATGATCTACAGTGAGACAGTAAGAGACGATGGACAACACAACCGAAAAATGGAGAGAAAGAAAGAAAGACAGACATGTTCACAACTTACTGAAGTGTGGATGGTCTTCAGGTTCCTCCTTCTTAACAGAAAAACCCGTGGCTGGGTCCGGAGAGTTCATCCTCACCTGTAGTCTGGACTCCACACACTGGTCTGGAATGGAGGAATAGAAACCCCCCAGGGGAGTTTTAGGATGAATTGAGATGAGAGAAACTCCACAATAACAGAACAATAAGGGAGGAGTGACTAGAACGACTTAGAATTACAATAAGAATCACCTTCTATGGTCACATCGCAGGTTTACGTGTTTAAAGAAGTGGGCGAAATTACATAAAAGAGTTTTTGTGCAAGCTCCATTGTCTGCTTGTTTTGTTCTCAGTAAAAGAAAAGAAAAATAAGAGGGTGGGGGGTGCATTGGGAGGCAGGGCGAGCAAGGAAAAAATAAAGAAAACAGAGAAACATGTCGAGGATAGATATCTACATCAGCGGTTCTCAAACTTTTTCATGTCAAGGACCCCCAAAATGATATGTATTTGGCTGCGGACTCCCATCTCAAATGTTTTGTTCCAGGGACCCCCGCGGAAGCAATGATTTGAGTTACGAATGTTTGCTTAAAAACATACATTCAAAGATTTGCACAAATGTTCAAGATGTTTAAAAAAATAGCAGATCTACAAGCTCACTCGGTGCGCGGCACTCTGTGCTTGTTTATCTGCTATTTTTGAATAGCCAAAGTATAAAAGGTTAAAATGATTGTGACGCCATATTAACACAATTTGCTGGGGACCCCCTGGTACCCCCCCAAGGGCCCCTGGGGGTCTCCGGACACCACTTTGAGAACCAATGATCTACATAATGAATAATAATAATAATTATAATAATAAGCATAGTTCAGCTGGTGTATATACATATATACATAAGGTTGGACACACAGGTGGCAGCACTCTGGCAGGTACTTTTTAATTGATTGATAACCTTTCCGTCGCATTGAGAGGCAAACTGCAGCCCAGAGTTTGGTGGAACACATTGGAGTCAATGAGAGCCGGGTGGACCAGCTAATGAACAAACACTACTTCTGAACGACTGTCACCTTTTGTAAAATAATCTGCCCAGGAAAATAAAAGAAGCTGTGTTGCTTTTCGACGTGTACACTGTATTTATTGAGGTATCTAAAGAGTGCTTTTCTGAACGTGCCAAAGTATCGCGATACTGCCGCCGAGCCAGAAACGATACATGGTGGCTGTTTAGATGCCTCAATAAAATTATACAGTGTGCACATCGAAAAACAATTAGAAAGCGATTAGAAAACAACCTCTGATAATTATGTCTTCTTTTATATTCCTGAACCGATTAACTGACAAAGGACGCACTCATTCAGAAAAAGTGTTTGTTCACAAGCTGTTCCAGTTTTGCCTCCCACGTGCGTCAATGAGCGCCTGCCTGGCCCGTGGGATGTCTGTACCTTCTTCTATCATAAGCCTTGGAGGAAAGCCTGCAGTGAGGAGAGAGCGAAGAGACAGAGAGAGTCACCTGAAGAGCTGTTGATGGAGACAGATGTCAGAGCGGACTGTGCTGGAGGAGAAAGTGGATCCAGGTCTTTGTGAGGCTGGTCTGTAGCTCCATCTACAGCCTTCATGGAAGCTGCAAAACACATTTAATGAAAAGAGCAGACCGGCGAGTCATCAGAAAATGGATTGAAGAGCGAGTGAGCAAGAGGAAGTACTTATTCACGAGGACAATTTCACGATAAATTAAAATCTCTGCGATACGATTATTGTGAGCGTTTGTTTTTTTCATCACGATAAAAGATTAGCGTCCCGTCCCTAGTCTCTCCACTCTCCGGTAACCCACTCACTCACTCACCCAGCTCAAAGTCCTGGAAGTGTTGGGGTAATCGTCTCTGTCTCTGGGTCCGTCCTGCCTGACACTCCGGAGAAACCGGAGAAACCATCTTCACCTGCAGGCTGGACACCACACACTGGTCTGGAATGAAGGAATTGAATAAGGACTTTAATGTGACATCATGGGCCTAGGCCTGTCACCATTATTACATCATCATCCAATCCAGGGGTCTTCAACGTTTTCAGCCCAAGGACCCCCTAGCTGAGAGAGAGATGAAGCCGGGACCCCCTACTCTATATTGTATAAAATTGTGTTTCAGATTAAAGTTTTTTTTTTACTTAGTCTTCTCTTTTTTCCCTCTACACCTATAGCCTCTTTGCCAAACATAGCCGATCTACAAGCTCTCAAGCTTGTAGATCTGCTATTTTTGGCTAATGTTCCCCTCAGAAAAGGAATTTTAGGGTTCAAGTGGTTAATGTAAAAAAAACGAAATCCTACCACACAAAGATTTGGCGGACTCCCTATAGTAGCTCTGAGGACCCCCTAGGGGTCCTGGACCCCCTTGTTGAAGACCCCTGGTCTAATCGCAATTATTTGAGGTAATCACAATTATTTTTGCATTATCGTCATGAGCGTTTCCACGTTGAAAAATGTTCATACATTTTCAAATACAAAAAAAGCAAAAATGGCAGATCTACAAGTTTACATTCTGCATAATGAGCACTTTCTACTTTTGGTACGTTAAGTACATTTTGATACCAATAGTTTTGTACTTTTACTCAAGTACATTTTTAATTCCGGACTTTTACTTGTAAAAGAGTATTTCTACATTGCAGTATTGATACTTTTACTTAAGTAAAACATTTTAGTACTTTTGCAAACACTGATCATAGATGTATTTTTTATCGAGTCTGACTTTTACTTTCGTAGCATTCATAGATATGAAAGTAAAAGTCAAGACTCCAAGTAGTCCATGAGCCAGACAAGATTTCATTATCGAAAGAGTGGGCAAAACCGTACCTATATTAAACTGTTTATAGGGTCAATATAAGTAAATAGATATATGATAACCTTTCCACAGGAGCAGCTTTTTCATATTTATCACACATTTTGTTATTTCCCCATACGTACATGACAGGTGAAAAATTGTCAAAATTAAAAAAAATAATCATAATGAAACTTCCCCAGTTGATTACTTACATGAAGACAATGATTTATATTACAAGTTTTCTGAAATTGTATATTTAAATATGCAAATTAGGCATTAGGAAAATATGCCCGAGTTTGCATAACTTTCCAAAATCAACATTGGAACATTGGACAAAGCCAGAGTCAACATTCTTATTTCATTTTGTCAAGATGTTGGAGTCAAAGGTTTTTAAAGAGGGAATATTCAATATCTGGCTCAATTTTGGGGCTCATGGACTAAATGCCAAATTTGCATATTTAAATATACAATTTCAGAAAACTTGTAATACGATAAATCATTGTCTTCATGTAAGTAATCAACTGGGGAAGTTTCATTATGATAACTATTTTTTTTAA
The DNA here is from genome assembly GCF_963454915.1 of Gymnoscopelus microlampas. Lineage (NCBI taxonomy): Eukaryota > Metazoa > Chordata > Actinopteri > Myctophiformes > Myctophidae > Gymnoscopelus > Gymnoscopelus microlampas. The sequence continues at coordinate 42,270,885 of NC_139957.1, forward strand.
TTTTGACATTTTTTCACCTGTCATTTACGTATGGGGAAAATAACAAAATGTGTGATAAATATGAAAAAGCTGCTCCTGTGGAAAGGTTATCATACATTTATTTACTTATATTGACCCTATAAACAATTTAATACAGGTATGATTTTGGCCACTCTTTCGATAATCATTGCTCAATTTTGGGGCTCTGGCTCATGGACTAAGTGGCAGCGGTGGCCTAGTGGTTAGAGGGGCGGCCTTGATACCGGAAGGTCCCTAGTTCGATTCCCCAATTCATCACATCAATCATGAATCACCGCTGAATAGCCCTTGAGCAAGGCTTCCATGCAGGGTCCGGCTGGAAACAAGCTTCGTGCTTAGTCCGACACCCTGGGTAAACAACAAACTTTGCTTTGCTTAAGGCTATGTTTACTAGCCCTGAAACATGACTGTCATATCATGACAGTCATGGATGAACTTCAACCTGGTGTTTGCACTTTCTACCTTTTACATCTACATAAACGTTCAGATTTCAAATATAAAGTGCTTACCCCATGGTCACGGATGGTACAATTATGTACAGACCCTCAGAAGTACCCGTATCTTTATTTTTGTTAAATAAAAAGTATTTTAATCCGATCGGTGGCCATTTATCCGTATTTTCTCCACATGCTTTCAACTACGCGACCCTATCGGTTGGGAGGTGTATTGCACCCTGGATACATTATAACTCTGTGAGAAAATGGCCACCGATCGGATTAAAATGCTTTTTTATTGAACAATACGGAAGATACAGGTACTTAGACCCAGGCGTATTAACTTGTAACATCCGTGGCCCTGGGGTAAGCACTTTATATTTGAAATCTGAACGTTTATTGTAGATGTACTGGTTGTAAATGTAACATTTAAAAAAAAAAACAGGAACAAGTAGCGCCATGTTTCAGGGCTAATCCAAGGCTAACATGTTAACCTGCTGTGTGTAGTGTAACGTCCAGCAGTTTGATTGATTGATTGGTGTACTTTATTTAGTAAGACATGAGAACAGTACATGACAGTACATGGAAGTACAAATTCACAATACAAGGTCTACTAAACTGGAAAGCTCACTAAGCACTAAGCTTGTTTAAGATGAGATCCCCATGCACACAAATCATGATGAGAGAGACAGACAGATATACACACTACTATACAGAATGTCATACAATCAGTTTACAGGTTACTGGTATGAAGAGTGAAAAATATGTACAAAAGAAGAAAGAGGGGGGGGGGGGGGTAGGTTAGGTTAGGACAAGGGTAGGTTAGGACTTGGACAGGGGCCATTTTGAATTGCAGCCTCCTGAAGGTGTATCTTTAGGGCAGTTTTGAAAGTGAGTAGGGTTTTACACTCCTTTACTCCTTTTGGTAGGGCATTCCACATTTTGGATGAATAGCATGAGAACGAATTCATTCCCTTTGTTGAGCCAAATCTGGGTTGAACATGATTGGTGGAGCTGCCTCTGGTGTTATGATCGTGGACTTCATTAACGTTTTGGAAGTATTTTGACAAATACAGGGGGATCCCAATGTTGTGGTGTATCTTGAAGACCAGGCCCATAGCAAGTTGCTGTACTCTGTCCTCAACCCTAAGCCATCCAATCCTAGCAAAATGAGCAGGGGTTAGATGGGTTTTGTGATAGAGGCCAAGAAGTAGCCTCACTAGTTTGTTTTGGGATGTTTGGAGCCTTGTTTTTAAAGCCTTGGAGGTGTTGTGATACCATGAGGAGCATGCATAATCATAATAACCTTGTATGAGTGTGTGGTGGTGGTGGTGTTGTTGTTGTGGTTCAGTGTGTAGTCTCCAGTGTGTATCTTCATGTTGTGGTTCAGTGTGTAGTCTCCAGTGTGTATCTTCATGTTGTGGTTCAGTGTGTAGTCTCCAGTGTGTGTCTTCATGATGTTTATATTCAGTGATAAATCTCTCCAGCAGATCAAAGATCTCCTCTGCGGCCACGTGGAGGCGTTGCTGCACCAGCAGCTTCACTGAGTCCAGTGGAATCATGTTATGATAAATATTAAATGTTATTAAAACTAATAAAGGTAACACCGTGCTACTGTAACTACACACTGATACACACTGTCTTCCTCACAGGATGGTTTTGGTAAACAACAGTTGCAGGGGCGCAGCAGTATGACGTCACTGACAGGCGCCCGCTCTGCACACATGGGGTAATTATTTTTGCCCTGGTCGGGTTCTGTAAGACAGTAGTTATCAACAGTGGTTTCATGTGAATGAATGAATGAATGAATGAATGTTTTTTATTTCTGTATCAAGAATTCAAAATGTTAACACACAACAAAACATAAAAAAATATAACAGTACTTGTACAGAAAAGTCAAGTCAAGTCAAGTTTATTTATATAGCACATTTAAAAACAACATCAGCTGACCCAAAGTGCTTTCCAAACAAAGAAACAAATAGACCTTAGTCTATTTACAAAACAGAGTAAAAGGCATAAAGAGACAAAGTGCAGAAGAGACAATAACAAAACAGAAACAAAATATGAACAAGGCAGGGACAGGGAAACAACAAACAAAGAACGAACCTCAGTCTATGTTAAAAGCAATAGTAAAAAAGTGGGTCTTCAATTTAGATTTAAAAATCTCAATGGTGGGACTTTTCTTGATGTGAAACGGGAGCTTATTCCATAGTATAGGTGCAGCCACGGAGAAAGCCTGGTAGCCTTTGGTAATGAGGTTTGTTGAGGGAACTGAAAGGAGTTGCTGGGTGGATGATCTAAGTAACCTAGTGGCAGGAGGTTTATGTAGCAGATCAGAAATGTATGGAGGGGCGAGGCCATTGAGAGCTTTAAAAACAAAGAGCAGTGCTTTAAAATCAATTCTATATGGTAACCAGTGCAATTTTGCCAGCGCAGGGGTGATATGATCTCGTTTCTTGGTTCCAGTGATGAGTCTAGCAGCTGAATTTTGAACCAGTTGAAGCTGGGAGATAGTGGACTGGGGTAACCCTAGATATAGTGAATTACAGTAGTCCAAACGAGAGGTCATGAAGGCATGGGTTATTGTGACTAGGTCGGTGTGTGTTAAAATGGGTTTTAATTTGGCTATAGTTCTGAGCTGGTAAAAACTGCCCTTGACAACACTACTAACCTGTTTATTAAAATTAAGGGCTGGGTCAAAGAAGACACCTAAGTTTTTTATTGGGCTGTTTGAATTTGCCTTAAGGGGGCCAAGTGCTTGAGAGAGACGAGCGGTTGAGGTTGGAGGGCCAAAAATGATTACCTCAGTCTTGCTCTCATTTAGCTGGAGGTAATTAGCTGCCATCCAGTTTTTTATGTCCTCCAGGCAGTTAAAAAGATTGATTAGTGAGCTGGTATTATCAGGTGTGGCAGGTACATAAAATTGTGTGTCGTCAGCATAACAATGGTAATTAATATTGTATTTATGGAAGATGGCGCCACTGGGGAGCATGTACAGAGAGAACAGAAGAGGTCCCAGGATTGATCCTTGAGGGATGCCACATGTAATGGGGGCTGAGGATGAGGGGCAATTACCAATTTGAACATTAAAAGACCTGTCCTGTAAATAAGAGGCGAACCATTTTAAAACTGTACCCTTAAAACCAACCTCATCCTCCAAGCGTTTTAAAAGAATAATGTGATCGATCGTATCAAAAGCTGCACTGAGGTGTATGCTGAAGCCGTAGCTTATAGTGCCTACCCTTTTTATCTTTCAACTTAGATCAAACTTAGAAGAATAATATCTACAAAAAAGACAATCTACAAAAAATGTCAACAAGGACCCCCAAAATGATATGTATTTGGCTGTATTAGGGCAATTATAATGTATTATTAAGGCATATAAGGCTTTTTAGCCAGAGATCCTGCACCAACAAGCACCATTTAATCCTCATGCAGAGATGCAGGTGTCCACAGCAGCAACACAGCAGCCAGAATCAGAATGAAACACAGGACAGGAATAAGTGTCAAGAAGATCCATTGATCATTCATTTGAATCAGCTGTGTGGAGGGAGATGTTGTGGCTAGGGCAGGGGTGGGCAACTGTGAGGATGGAGAGGGCCACTATATTTCCACACTCACTCCAGAGGGCCACATTGCATATACTGTCGGGTAGACACCTCTTATCTCCATATTTTAACTTTTTTCATAATAAAGTAATGCCGTACTTCACCAATACCATTCTATGTCACACAAAAGTAGCAAAAATAGCCGATCTACAAGCTCAAAAGGGCGACGCGTTTTGAGCTTGTAGATCGGCTATTCTTGCTACTTTTGAATTGGAATCCTGAATTACTTTTTGATATTTTTGAATTGGAATCCTGAATTTCTTTTAGCTATTTTTGAATTGGAATCCTGAAAAGTAACATTTTTATTTAATTTCAAATGCATTTGTATGAACTTAATTACAAACACATTTTAATCTCTCTCTCTCTCTCTCTCTCTCTCTCTAGGTCGTCCTCAGACGAGCCCTCCATCGTTGCTTCCAGTCATCCCGGTTCTCCATACATCTGGCCAGTTCGTTGGTACTTTGCGCTCCTGCATCATTCTTGAGTACATCCACGTATGTCATACTATTAAGCTACTAATATAGACTGAAGTAATTAAATCGGTTTGTGTTTGCATGTTTGGAATTGTACTAGCCATTTGCCCATGTATGTTGTAGGGTGAGTAGGCAGACTAATGTGACCCTTTCTGATTTATGTCAGGTTGTGTTCCCACATTATTGTTGACTGACACCGATCACGAATGAATCAAATGACTGACAAGCAATGTTGTAAAGTAACTACGTACATTTACTCAAGTACTGTACTTAAGTACAATTTTGAGGTATGTTTTACTTTACTGGAGTATTTCCAATTTTCAATACTTTTACTTCTACTCCACTACATCTCAGAGGCAAATATTGTACTTTTACTCCAGTATAATTATTTGAAAACTTTAGTAACTAGTTACTTTGCAGATATAAATTATTAGGCTACATTATAAAACATACACTAAACACTTTACCCCTATCGTAATATACATAGGCTATTTGAAAATAGCCGATCTACAAGCTCACAACGCTGCTATTTTCAAACATTTTAGTACTTTTACTTTTGGTACTTTAAGTATATCTTGAAGCCAATACTTTTGTACTTTTACTCAAGTAACATTTTGAACACAGGCCTTTTACTTGTAACAGAGTATTTTTATTTTGCGGTATTGCTACTTTTACTTAAGTAAAATATCTGAGTACTTCTTCCACCACTGCTGACCACAGGAAGTGATGGCCATAATTCACTGGAGGCCTTATGGTGCGTTCACACAGGCAGATTAAAAGATTCATGCTACCATTCATTTTCAATGGAAACCAGCGACATGAAGATACAAAGATACATCCGATGTCTGTAGCTGTAGCTCTATAGCGACATAGATACAAAGCTACAAATGCAAGTTGAGCTGCAGGTTCAACCTCCAGATAAAAAGATAGAAAGCTACAACTGTAGCTCCGATGTCCGCACGCTTGATGACGTCAGCGACCGCGTTGAGCGACACAGATACAAAGCAACACAGCGACAAAGATGCGGTGTATTTTTGTATCTATGTATCTTTTAAATCTGCATCATGGGACACTGGAACCTGGTGGATAGTTCAGTGTAGGGGCTTTTTAACCAGGGCTCAGAGAAGTGTCACTTCTGTGCTCTATTGCACCACGTCTACAAATGCAACTACGGCCTCAACACATTTCTTCTCTGCAGGCTGCACACAGAGCACATTTTACAGGACCATGAAACCACCACAAGTCTTAAAAAATAAGCCAAACCTGTCAAGGTCTAACACAGGGGTGATGCAACTTTGATGATGGAGAGGGCCACTATATGTCCACACTCACTCCAGAGGGACACATTGCATATACAGTACTGTACAGAAACCTCTTATCGCTGTATTTAAACTTTTTTCGTAAATGAATGCCGTACTTCGCCATTCTATGTCACACAAAAGTAGCAAAAGTAGCCGATCTACAAGCTAGAAAACGCGTCGCAGCACGACGCGTTTTGACCTTGTAGATCTGCTATTTTTGAATTGAAATCCTGATTTTTTTTGGTGCTATTTTTCAATTGGAATCCTGAAAAGTAACATTTTTATTTAACTTGAAATGCATTTAGTTATACTTATGTTAACTTTTCCTTTTACTTACGGTAATTACAAATATATTGGACATAAAAAAGACAATAGAATTTTAATACTAGTCATTAAGCTACTAATATAGACAGCTGAAATCACTAATATATCAGTGTTCCGATACTAACCTGCGGGCCGCATTAAGTGAAGGTGGGGGCCACATGTGGACCCCGGGCCGCCAGTTGCCCACATGGTCTAACAGACCAGCTCACTTCTCAAGGTGTGGAGATCTGAACAGTGGTGGAAGAAGCTTACTCAGATATTTTACTTAAGTAAAAGTAACAATACCACAATGTAGAAATGCTCTCTTACAAGTAAAAGACATGTGTTCAAAATGTTACTTGAGTAAAAGTACAACAGTATTGGCATCAAAATATAATTAAAGTACCAAAAGTAAAAGTACTAAAATGTTTGAAAATAGCGGATCTACAAGCTCTCAACGTGTCGCAATGTGACGCGTTGTGAGCTTGTAGATCGTCTATTTAAAAAAAATAGGGCTAAAGTGGTTAATCTGTGCTTTATAATATAATAATTTATATCTGCAAAGTAACTAGTAACTAAAGTATTCAAATAATTGTAGTGGAGTAAAAAGTACAATATTTGCCTCTGAGATGTAGTGGAGTAGAAGTAGAAGTATCGAAAATTGGTGGGTCGGTCGGTGGGTGGGGGGGTGGGTCGGTCAGTCTCTCATGGTCAGTCTCTCGTGGTCAGTCTCTCATGGTCAGTCTCTCATGGTCAGTCTCTCATGGTCGGTCGGTCGGTCGGTCAGTCTCTCATGGTCGGTCTCCCATGGTCGGTCGGTCAGTTTCTCATTGTCGGTCTCTCATGGTCGGTCTCTCATGGTCGGTCTCTCATGGTCAGTCTCTCATGGTCGGTCTCTCATGGTCAGTCTCTCATGGTCGGTCTCTCATGGTCAGTCTCTCATTGTCGGTCTCTCATGGTCAGTCTCTCATAGTCGGTCTCTCATGGTTGGTCTCTCATGGTCGGTCAGTCCATCCTGATTTGCTAAGATTGGTTTCCAAAGTTTGCAGGAGCGGTCCGTTTTGAATAAAATGCCTCAAATCATGAACACAGCGTGGGATCTCTGTGAAACTTTGCACACACATTGCCACAAGGCCAAGGAAGAAATGTCACCCTACATTTTCTTATGGTGGTGCTATAACAGGCCGAGATGCTATACTGTAAAGTCTAAAAAAAGTGTTTACCTGAAAATGTATGAGTTTTTTGACAGTCATCTCTCATGGTGTTTTTTGTCTGTTTTTATCAGTCCCAGAGTTGAGCAGAAAACATTTTCCAGGAAGTGAAGGGTTTATCACTCCATCTCTTGGCTGAGTAAAAGGCACACATAGATTATCTAGAATTATGCAAAATGCACCTCAACCACAACGTTCCACCTAAGACATGACACAGACCACCATGGTGGTTGTGGGTTCAAAGCCACCGTGGTGGTTGTGGGTTCAAAGCCACCGTGGGCTCCCCCCCTGATTTGCTAAGATTGGCTTTCAAAGTTTGCAGGAGCGGTCCGTTTTGAATAAAATGCCTCAAATCATGAACACAGCGTGAGATTTCTGTGAAACTTTGCACACACATTGCCACAAGGCCAAGGAAGAAATGTCACCCTACATTTTCTTATGGTTGCGCTATAACAGGCCGAGATGGTATACTGTAAAGTCTAAAAAAATGGGTTTGAAAAAGTGTTTACCTGAAAATGTATGAGTTTTTTTTGACAGTCATCTCTCATGGTGTTTTTTGTCTTTTTTTTCAGTCCCAGAGTTGAGCAGAAAACAGTTTCCATGAAGTGAAGGGTTTATCACTCCATCTCTTGGCTGAGTAAAAGTACCCAACTCCAGTACGTGAGTCAAAGTATTGACAATCCTGGTCAAATATTAACCCAAATACAAGTGAAGGTTGCTCAGTTGAATTTGCAAGTAGTGGGGGGTACTTGCTTTTTAACATACTTAAGTATTCAAAAGTGCATGCTTTATTAAATGCTTAAGTATTCTAAAGTAAAAATGCTGTATTAGAATATTATATACAAATATTTTTCCTACAACAAAATAAATAAATAATAATATTGGAAATAGCAGATCTATAAGCTCACTGACCTGTTGTGAGCTTGTATATCTTCTATTTTCACTATATTTGACGTGGTTAATTCATAATGTACTTTTTTCCCCTTCCTAGAAACATATAGTGGAGTCAAAAGTAACAACATTTCTCTTTGAAATCTAGTGGAGTGAAAGTCATGTATACAGTAAAGTTTTAAGTACAGTACTCAAGTAGATATACTTAGCTTCTGTCCACCACTGGTAAAAGAGTGCTTCACACTCCCTCTAGGTTCTATAGAACGGTGTGACTGCAGCTGATGACGTCAGGCTGATCATTTCACGTCAACTCAGTGGAAACATAGAGAAAAAAAGAGCAGAGGTTAGAGACAGAATGACGGGAAAACTGTTCCAATGTAAACACATATAATAAATAACAGGTTAGAGACAGCATGACAGGAACTGGTCAAATATAAACATAATAACAGTGATTAGAGACAGCATAGCCCTGGTCCAGAGTCAGGGTTGCCAGATCTGCTTATTATAATTCCATCGCGACGCGTTGTGAGCTTGTAGATCTGCTATTTTCAAATAGCTGATGTATATGTTAAAGTGCTCATGTGACCCATTGTATAATGACATTTTTGAATGCAGGCGCAGGTTTCAAGGGTGTTTAATAAAGTCCAACAAAGGTACAAGGGCACAAGGCACAGTTCAGACTCAGAGAAACTATAAACAAGGGCAAACGCGGACGGGACCGTGTGGAGCTCCTAGTCTAGTCTAGAGCCAAACAATACTGCCTGCTGGCAGAGTGGAAGAGGGGGGTGTATATAGGAGTGCACTAAGGAGGAACAGGTGTGTAAGGTTAATAGGCTGGAGATGAGGACCTCTGGAATGAGGGCGTGGGCGTGGTCGTGACAGTACCAGCCCCCCCCCCCCCCTGACGCGTGGCACTGGACGCAGGACGAGCAGGACGAGCTGGAGGCCGACCCCGAGGGCGTGGAGCGGGTCGATCAGGACGACGCTGATGGAAGTCCCGGATGAGGTTTGGATCCAGGACATCAGCAGCTGGAACCCAGCAACGCTCCTCAGGGCCGAACCCCTCCCAGTCCACCAAATACTGAAGCCGACCCCCACGACGCCTGGAGTCCAGGAGGCTCCTAACAGCATAGGCAGGAGCACCCTCTATGTCCAGGGGAGGCGGTGGGGCATCAAGGGGGACAGCATCAGCCAGGGGACCGGGAGTCACAGGCCTGAGGAGGGAGACATGAAAGGTGGGTGAAATGCTCTGTCTGGACCTCCCTCCGTAACCCTCTTTGGAACCAGGTGCGCAGACCTCATTTTTTAAAAACGGCGCTGTCCTCTCACCTTGAGACTACCTGTTCATGTTTTCACTCATTATCAGTAACAGATCTATGACACAATAATTCATGTACTGTATGTGCTTTGTGTATTGTTGTATGTTTTGTCTTGTTTTCCCCCCTTGATTGATGTTGTTTTGTCCTGTTTATTTATTTATGTTTTGTTTTTGTTCTGTTTCTTAAATGTATTATTATGTATTCTGCAACTGCGGAGCCCCTTGAAAACGAGATGGTTCGTCTCAGGGGTTTTTTTCCGAATAAAGAATTTCAATATACATGTGCAAACCTGCGGGCACAAAAACAACCAAAAAACTCCTTGTGAGTTTGATTTTTTGATTGATTGATTGAAATTTTAGGCAAAAGAATGTAAAACAACACAGTTACATTTATAATGCTTTTGTCTAAAAGGTCCGGCCAAAAAAGTCCTTGCGGGCTTGTTTCCGTTGGGGTCCTTGAATTAATTTCATAGACATATAGTAGCAACCAAACAGTTAAAAAATCAACAAAGAATACAGAGGGAAAAAAATATATACCATTATGTACAAGAAAGGCATGAGAAAATAAAAAATTATATGCACAAAAAAAGCATTAGAAAATAAAATAAAAAGTATGTACAAAAAAAAAGGGGGGGGGGTCGTCTGTCTACAGGGAAACTGGTACTAGCTCCTCTTTAGGCCTCCAGAAAGATGTGTTTTTAGGGCTGTTTTGAATGAGCCCAGCGAACTGCATTTTTTGAGGGATGGGGTTAGACTATTCCATTCCTTGGTGGCTGTGCTATAGAAGGAGAATTTGCCCATGTTTGTTTTATGGGTGGGTGTTACCAGATTGTTGTTTACGCTCCCTCTAGTTTTGTGACTGTGGGTGTCACTAACTTTTTCGAGGTACTTATACAGATATGCGGGTATAGGGGGCAATTCGGGCAAATCTGCATTTACAATTTTGAAGACCAATCACATTTTTAGTTGTATAACCCTGTCTTCCACCCTGAGCCAGCCTAGGCTGGCAAAGTGAGTGGGAGAGAGGTGGGTCATGGGCCCTAGTCCGAGAAGTAGTCGAATCAGTTTGTTTTGGGAGGTTTGAAGCTTAGTCTTCAGTGACACTGAGGTGTTGGAGTACCAAGAGGAGCTAGCATAGTCAAAAAGGGGCTGAATCAGGGCCCCTGAGAGGGTCCTGAGTGCCTGAGGGTTGACAAAAGAGGAAACTCTGCCCATAAATCTGGTTCTCTGGTTTACTCCTTTGAACACCTTTGTTGCCATGCTTTCACCTGTCAGGTGTTTGTCAAGAATACATCCCAAATAGGTAATCTCTTCTTTGCTAGTGATGATTGTGTCATCGACTTTGACCTTGAAGTCATTTACCTTCATTTTACTGAGGGAATGTTTGGTCCCAAATAGGATGGATTCAGTTTTTCCAAGGTGCAGTGACAGTTTGTTATCGGTAAGCCAGGTACGGATTTTTGAGAGTTCAGAGCTGAGAGCTTCCTCGACTTGCAACTTGTCCTCACCCGAGATCAGGAGTGCCGAGTCATCAGCGAACAGGAACAGTTTGCAGTTACAGGCAGCATTCATGTCGTTAATGTATAGAAGAAACAGTAACGGCCCTAGAATGCTGCCTTGAGGAACCCCGCAGCTCACCGGGAGGGATGAGGACATGGTTCCGTTGATGTCAACCACTTGTTCTCTACCCTCCAAGTAAGATCTCATCCAATTTAGTGATGTGCAATCAAAACCAATCGCCTTCAGCTTATCAAGTAGAATTAAGTGGTTTACAGTGTCAAACATCTTTTGGAGGTCCAGCATGACCATGCCGCAGTATTTGCCCGAGTCTACCTCACGTTTGATGTAATCGGTCAAATACAGTAGGCATGTGTCAGTGGAGTGGGATGTTCCGTGCCGTGTTAAACCAGTCCATGTGAAGTCAGTGTCAGTATTCATGTCTCTCTGGTGTCATGTGGTCTGTATAGATATAGGTTTGGAGGGTTACGCTCAAAATGTCAAGATTATAATGGACTTGTACTCTAATAGGCCTGTTTGTCATGTATTTATGTGTGAGTATAGATAAGCAAGCAGGCAGGAAGGGCTCACGCACGTGTGTGCGTGTGCGTGTGCGTGCGCGTGCGTATATGTGACCATTGACGTAGGGTTTAATGTACGTCATGTTGGATTTTCCAGTTCAGATTCACAAGAAGATGTGCTAAAAAACACTTCCTCACAACATCAGTAAGAAAACCATGACGTTACTTATTTGGGCTTGTTTCTAAAGTGTAGTTGCTTATTTGGGCTTGTTTCTAAAGTGTAGTTTCTTATTTGGGCTTGTTTCTAAAGTATAGTTGCTTATTTGGGCTTGTTTCTAAAGTATAGTTGCTTATTTGGGCTTGTTTCTAAAGTGTAGTCAAATTTCAATCATCTCGAATTATGTCTCTCGGCAAATAAATTACTCATCAACAAAACAAAAACAAACACTATGCTTTTTGGAACTAAACAGAATATTACATCTAAAACCATTAATCAATCATATAATATCCCTTGTCTTGACGGTACGCAACTGCATAGAGTTGATCACATCAAATATCTAGGCCTATGGCTGGATTCAGAACTCACATTCAAATGTCACATTGACAACATTGTTAGAAAAATAAACTTTATTACTGGTGTTCTCTACCGTAACAGAAAATGTTTTACACTTACAGTTAGAAAAAAAACGTTCAACTCATACTTCCTATTATGGATTATGCTGATGTAGTCTATCAGACTGCATCTAAAAATAACCTTCGTCCACTTAATACAATATACAACCGTTTATGTAGATTTTTTCTTGGCTGTCCTTATATGACTCATCATTGCACCATGTATGAAAACCTTAACTTGCCATCTCCCACAGTAAGACGACAGCAGCACTGGTTACAGTTCATTTTTAAATGTATCTACTTTAATTACCCACAGTACCTCAAACAGTATATGAATCATTTTACTTCTAGACACCAACTGAGACATTGTGCACAAGTTTACTTTGATGTTCCAAGCGTATCTAATTCAGTTTCCAAAAAATCCTTAGGTTTAAAGCTCCTTCTGACTGGAACAACCTACTTGTTCATATTCGGTCAATATCATCTCCCAATTTTTTAAAACGGCGCTGTCCTCTCACCTTGAGACTACCTGTTCATGTTTTCAATAATTATCAGTAACAGATCTATGACAGAATAATTCATGTACTGTATGTGCTTTGTGTATTGTTGTTGTGTTATTGTTGTATGTTTTGTCTTGTTTTCCCCCCTTGATTGATGTTGTTTTGTCCTGTTTATTTATTTATGTTTTGTTTTTGTTCTGTTTCTTAAATGTATTATTATGTATTCTGCAACTGCGGAGCCCCTTGAAAATGAGATGGTTCATCTCAAGGCGTTATTCCGAATAAAGAATTTCAATATACATGTGCAAACCTGCGGGCACAAAAACAACCAAAAAACTCCTTGTGAGTGATGCCGTGTTAAACCAGTCCATGTGAAGTCAGTGTCAGTATTCATGTGTCTCTGGTGTCATGTGGTCTGTATAGATATAGGTTTGGAGGGTTACGCTCAAAATGTCAAGATTATAATGGACTTGTACTCTAATAGGCCTGTTTGTCATGTATTTATGTGTGAGTATAGATAAGCAAGCAGGCAGGAAGGGCTCACGCACGTGTGTGCGTGCGTATATGTGACCATTGACGTAGGGTTTAATGTACGTCATGTTGGATTTTCCAGTTCAGATTCACAAGAAGATGTGCTAAAAAACACTTCCTCTCACAACGTCAGTAAGAAAACCATGACGTTACAGAGAAAGCACCTGATGAACACATATAAACAGGACAGCTGATGTGTCACAGAGACAGAAGACAGCTCGTCTTGTTCACTGAAGGTCCAGTTAAGACTAAAGTTTGACTGAATGTCCATTTGCTTTTATCTGTACTGACAGCTAGAGACGAATTATGAATCACATGCTGGTGCTGTTGGCTTTGTTCTGGAGCTCAGGTAGGACTCTGTTTTAATACGTTCAGATTGATGTCACTTTGGTTTTGAAATATTGCTGATCATGACTGGATCATTCAATGGTTTACGGTGGTTTATCTCTGACGTGGTTTTACATTATGAGTCCTTGAGAAGTCTCATGTTGTCACCGACCTGTCTGTTGACACAACATGGTGACACAACGTTTATTATGTCATTACTATACTATAATACTTACTATGTTTACTATGTATTATGTCTAGTTTTTATGCATTATGTCTAGTTTTTATGCCATGCATACGGTAGGTAGCTTGAACAAACATTCAGAGGATCTAGGCACTCGGGTGGGGCAGTGGCTGCCAACCAACGTGGTGGTTGTGGGTTCGAACCAAGGGGCAAGGCTTGGATATTTACGATGAGGCCAACACGGAAGCTTATGAATGGCCAGAGTGGCGCTGTTTTACCCTGCGCCGACCTGAAGTGTCAGAAAGAATTTATTTTAGCGCAAGTGAATGGGTTTTTGACAAACTTTAGACTAGATTTTCTTACCGTAATAAAAATTGTCATAAAGTCTATATGCTTCCAGTTGCTAGTTTAAAGTCTCCTTTCAATCATCATGATATGCGTTTTGCTAAATTATGGTCCCATTTATTCTAAAATTGACGATAAAGTAGGCTATGCTCCAGGAGGGGCGGGATGATTTGATTGACAACCTACACAACCAATAGCATTCATTCCCCGCCCCCGCTCTTGATTGACAAGCTACCCAACCAATAGCATTTTTGGGGGTGTTTTCCGGTTCGCTGGTCACGTGTCTGGTCTCAACCAATAGCGTTTGAGTTCCGGACGTGGCCAACTGTATATATTAACGATGGAGGAATGCATGTTCCTGAACTATCAGCTTCATTTTCGTTCTGTAGAAAGCAGGGGAGTGGCTTTGTCCATTCTTTTTTACAGTCTATGGTTCGAACCCACCGTGGGCTCCCCCGACTGCGCTGCGCTGCAGTGTTGCCATGTCCACTTATTATAAGCCACTTTCTGTAAGGTTGCTTGTAAATATTTAGTTGTGGGTTGCGTTTTTTGGGCTTGTTTCTAAAGTGTAGTTGCTTATTTGGTCTTGTTTCTAAAGTGTAGTTGCTTATTTAGGCTTGTTTCTAAAGTGTAGTTGCTTATTTGGGCTTGTTTATAAAGTGTAGTTGCTTATTTGGGCTTGTTTATAAAGTGTAGTTGTTATTTGGGCTTGTTTTTAAAGTGTAGTTGCTTATTTGGGCTTGTTTCTAAAGTGTAGTTGCTTATTTGGGCTTGTTTCCAAAGTGTAGTTGCTTATTTGGGTTTGTTTCCAAAGTGTAGTTGCTTATTTGGGTTTGTTTCTAAAGTGTAGTTGCTTATTTGGCCTTGTTTTTAAAGTGTAGTTGCTTATTTGGGCTTGTTTTTAAAGTGTAGTTCTAAAGTGTAGTTGCTTATTTGGGCTTGTTTCTAAAGTGTAGTTGCTTATTTGGGCTTGTTTCTAAAGTGTAGTTGCTTATTTGGGCTTGTTTTTAAAGTGTAACTTTGCTTATTTAGGCTTGTTTTTAAAGTGTAGTTGCTTATTTGGGCTTGTTTCTAAAGTGTAGTTGCTTATTTGGGCTTGTTTATAAAGTGTAGTTGCTTATTTGGGCTTGTTTATAAAGTGTAGTTGTTATTTGGGCTTGTTTTTAAAGTGTAGTTGCTTATTTGGTCTTGTTTTTAAAGTGTAGTTGCTTATTTGGTCTTGTTTCTAAAGTGTTGTTGCTTATTTGGGCTTGTTTCTAAAGTGTAGTTGCTTATTTGGGCTTGTTTCCAAAGTGTAGTTGCTTATTTGGGTTTGTTTCCAAAGTGTAGTTGCTTATTTGGGTTTGTTTCTAAAGTGTAGTTGCTTATTTAGGCTTGTTTCCAAAGTGTAGTTGTTATTTGGGCTTGTTTTTAAAGTGTAGTTGCTTATTTGGGTTTGTTTCCAAAGTGTAGTTGCTTATTTAGGCTTGTTTCTAAAGTGTAGTTGCTTATTTGGGCTTGTTTTTAAAGTGTAGTTGCTTATTTGGGCTTGTTTCTAAAGTGTATTTTTTAAAGTGTAGTTCTAAAGTGTAGTTGCTTATTTGGGCTTGTTTCTAAAGTGTAGTTGCTTATTTGGGCTTGTTTCTAAAGTGTAGTTTTTAAAGTGTAGTTGCTTATTTGGGTTTGTTTCTAAAGTGTAGTTGCTTATTTGGGCTTGTTTCTAAAGTGTAGTTGCTTATTTGGGCTTGTTTCTAAAGTGTAGTTGCTTATTTGGGCTTGTTTCTAAAGTGTAGCTGCTTATTTGGGCTTGTTTCTAAAGTGTAGTTGCTTATTTGGGCTTGTTTCTAAAGTGTAGTTCCTTATTTGGGCTTGTTTCTAAAGTGTAGTTGCTTATTTGGGCTTGTTTCTAAAGTGTAGTTGCTTATTTGGGCGTGTTTCCTAATGTTGTTTAAACCAGATTGATATGCATTTAATGTTCCAATAACTATTTTTATCTGTAACCATGTGTTCTGCAAGCTCAATGAATAGGCCTACATGCATTTAATTATTATATTAAAGGTAGGGTAAGTGATATTTTTTGGATATTTTTTTTATTTATTTTTTGGTTAAAAAGGTTAAAGTACTATATTCTGATAGTAATCTTTGTTACAGAGTGTTTGTTCGGTCACAGGGGTCTCTCCAGCTCTTAAGTAAAGATTATAATACATTTTCAGGTAGGTGACAACTTTTAAGCTAGCCTGGCATGGCCAGACTAATATCACTGCATAGATATTAGTCTGGAATCTCTGTGTGGAAGCTGGAGAAAATTGGGAGATTCCTTTTACTGAACAAACACACTATAGCAATGAGAATATTTAGCTATTTTGCAATTATTTGAATAATTGCAAATCACTTAGCCTACCTTTAAGTGTTGGATTGTATCATATATAGGTTTTGCCTGGTGTTTTTGGGGGGTTAGTAGGGTAAGTGATTTGCATTTATGGGGGTCCCTGGCATGTGTTTTCATATGGGGGTCCCTGACATATATTTTCATATGGGGGTCAAAAATAAAAATGTTTTTATTTAAACAAAAATAGCAGATCTACAAGCTCAAAATGCGTCGCAGTACGACACGTTTTGAACTTGTAGATCGGCTATTTTTACTACTTTTGAATTGGAATCCTGAAAAGTAACATTTTTATTTAATTTCAAATGCATTTAGTTATACTTATGTTAACTTTATGAACTTAAATACAAATACATTGGACATAAAAAAGACAATAGCATTGTAATACTAGTCCTTAAGCTACTAATATAGACTGAAGTAATGAAAGCGGGTCATGTTTGCATGTTTGGAATTGTAACAGCTGAAATCAATAATGGGTTCATCTCTGGCACCCCAATCTCCACTGCAAAATGTGTGTTAATTTAACTCTGAGAGCGTACAAGTAGAACCAAATGGACCCAGTTTTGAAATAATTGCCGATCTAGAAGCTCACAACGCGTCACAATGCAACACGTTGTGAGCTTGTAGATTAGCTATTTTTTTAAAAGACAAAGTATAAAATATAGGGCTTAACCGTTTAAACCCCAGCAGGAACATTAGTCATAAATAGCAGATCTACAAGCTCACAAAACGTGACAATGTTTTATTTTTGGTGAAGAGATTTGGTGTAGAGGGAAAAAAGTGGCCCAGACACAGAGCCATCTCAGGTCCACTTTACTGTCTATGGGGTTTAAGGGGTTAATTTGTGTATGTATGTTTTGTAATAATAATCTAAATATACAAAGTAACTTATACTGTAACTAAAGTTTCCAAATAATAGTAATGGAGTAAAAAGTATAATATTTGCCTCTGAGATGAAGTGGAGTAGGATTATTCAAACATGTAAATACTCCAGTAAAGTCAAAGTACCTCAGAAGTGTACTTAAGTACAGTACTTGGGTAAATGTACTTAGTTACTTTCTTCCACTGGACACTACTGTCTCTGTTACAGTGAAACTCATTTACTTTGTGATTTTCCCCCAGCTCTCCAGACTAAACAAACAAGCAGCATAACAGGTAAACAAACATGAAACAACAAGGTTTTATAGAGTATTGACTAAAAGGTCTTCTTCTAATGAAAATGATATTACTGTTTGACTGTCCGTCCGTCCGTCCGTCCGTCCGTCCGTCTTTCTGTTCACCCCCTCATTGTGTGTATTTGTGTGTGTTTGTGAGAGTGTGTGTGCGCGCATGTATGTGTGTGTGTGTGTGTGTGTGTGTGTGTGTGTGTGTGTGTGTGTGTGTGTGTGTGTGTGTGTGTGTGTGTGTGTGTGTGTGTGTGTGTGTGTGTGTGTGTGTGTGTGTGTGTGTGTGTGTGTGTGTGTGTGTGTGTTTAGAGTTTACTATGAATCCATGATGACTATAAATCTGCCCTGCCAAGGTAAAGTGCAGTAACTACGAAAAAAACCCCCACTGCAAAATGGGTTTAAAAGTGTTTCAACTGGTCAGACAAATGAGATATTGGCACATAAGTGATATTCCACAAATTTTGCATCTGTTCTTGAGGTAATTGTTTATCCCCCAAAATCACAAAGGCTAATTTGACCTTTGGGATACACAAATAAAGTCGGCGTGTCCAAAAACGTAGTTACTGCTCTTTTGCTTGGCAGGGCAGAATTGGTTCACTTAGTTTAATACTCTCTCTCTCTCTTTCTCTCTCTCTCTTTCTTCAGAGTCTGTGAGGTTGGTGAATGGGACCAATGTGTGTTCAGGCAGAGTGGAGGTGGAGTCTAATCAGTCGTGGGTCTCAGTGTGTGAAGGTGACTTTGACCAGCAGGATGCACAGGTGGTCTGTAGGCAGCTTGACTGTGGGCCTCCTTCAATCCTCCAGGGGGCGCTCTATGGAGAAGTGAATGCATCGATGTGGACCGAAGAGTTCCAGTGTGAAGGCAACGAGTCTGCTCTCCTGGACTGTAGAACCTCAAACTCAACTAGAAACACCTGCTCACCTGACAAGACTGTTGGACTCACCTGCTCAGGTATATAATAATAATAATAATAACTAGAAAATGTGCTCCTCGGAGCACAAGTCTCCGGCAGCAAATATTGGAATTTATTCCAAGTTTGGAACTTTGATGATAGGCGTTGCGCCTTTGCTTCTTCATCAGTTTGCAGACAATGATTAGCTTCTTCAGTTTGCACTGTGTCATCAACTGTGACTGGAAAGTACTGTTCTTGATTAATCCTGTCTAAGCTATTTATATTACGTATTGTGATGACACCAGTGTGTCTACATAATGTATTGCTCCGCCATTTCTCAGCCATTTCGTGATTATTCCTGTCTTACCTCACTTTGAAAGAGACTAAGACTCTTTCAAAGTGACACATCTATTTATAGGCAGCTATACGTCATGCGTCTCACTAGCCAATCAGAGCACACTCTTTCAACGTATTGTCACGTGTCACGTGAGGCTTGACCAATGTTAGCTTGGCCGAGGGGGGGGGGGGCGGAAAGTGAAAACATAGTCTCCTGGTGGAGACAATAATAATAATAATAATAACTAGAAAAAGTGCTCCTCGGAGCACAAGTCTCCGCCGGCAGACTTGTGTTGGGAATGTTGGGAATGTTCTACTTCTGTGAATGTTCTACTTCTTATGTTCTAATTATTATGTCCTATCCGTCCTGTCTATGTAAGTGTCCTATCCGTCCTGTCTATGTAAGTGTCCTATCCGTCCTGTCTATGTAAGTGTCCTATCAGTCGTGTCCTATCCGTCCTGTCTGTGTAAGTGTCCTATCCGTCCTGTTTATGTAAGTGTCCTATCCGTCCTGTCTATGTAAGTGTCCTATCCGTCCTGTCTGTGTAAGTGTCCTATCCGTCCTGTCTGTGTAAGTGTCCTATCCGTCCTGTCTATGTAAGTGTCCTATCCGGGAGGATACACTTGATGTACACTCGCTCAATGCGGAAGTGGAGAGCCTCCTCGCCTCCTCCACTCGACTCCACTCGCACATGAACAATTGGACCGCGACTACTTCCGGTTCGAAGTCGGAGTGACCGAGTGGGAGTGAGCGAGTGGCCGAGATTTTCGGTATTGGAATCTGGCTTATGACTCTTTCAAAGTGACACATGTATTTATAGGTCGCTATCCGTCCTGTCTATGTAAGTGTCCTATCCGTCCTGTCTGTGTAAGTGTCCTATCCGTCCTGTCTGTGTAAGTGTCCTATCCCTCCTGTCTGTGTAAGTGTCCTATCCGTCCTGTCTATGTAAGTGTCCTATCCGTCCTGTCTGTGTAAGTGTCCTATCCGTCCTGTCTGTGTAAGTGTCCTATCCCTCCTGTCTGTGTAAGTGTCCTATCCGTCCTGTCTGTATACTGTAAGTTTCCTATCCGTCCTGTCTGTGTAAGTGTTGGTTCCTGATGGTCCTGTCTTACCTCACTTTGACAGTGGCACAGACACTGTCAAAGTGACGCCATGTATTTATAGGCCGCTATGCGTCACTAGCCAATCAGATCACAGTATTTCACCGTATTGTCACGTGTCACGTGAGGCTTGACCAATCGGTGTGTCATATTTAGAAAGTGAAAACAATACTCTCCTGCGGAGACTAATAATAATAATAATTATAATAATTATAAAGGATAAGGATACTTCCTTTTAACAGGTCCGTTCATGAAAGTCCTTGCGGTCTTGTTTCCAATGAGGGCCTGTGAGCAATTAGGGGTTAAGAGTCTTGCTCAGGGACAAATTTCATTGACACATTTGCTGGTCTGGCCTGGAATCGTACCTAGTGCAACCAGGTCCTCTGGCTCCCTAGACGGGCTGGGCTCTCTAACCACTCAGCTATGGCCGCCCCCATCTATTAATACATCATAATACTACACTTTATCTGTACAACACTTTTCAATCAAGGTTTACATGCTTCAATTTACAGGAACATAATATGGACAAGATATATGCTAAAATAAATGGTGTATTATGCTGATTAATTATCAATTTTAAAACACAGGCAATAAAACAAAGTAAATTAATAAGCACTATGAACTTGCCTTAACATAAGTTTGAAAAAGCCAGAGATAAAAAAAAGGGAAACAAACTAAAAAATGTTGTTTAATTGGATTATAATTTTATAATGAATGTCATATGTATTTACTAC
Source organism: Gymnoscopelus microlampas (assembly GCF_963454915.1). Classification (NCBI taxonomy): domain Eukaryota; kingdom Metazoa; phylum Chordata; class Actinopteri; order Myctophiformes; family Myctophidae; genus Gymnoscopelus; species Gymnoscopelus microlampas. The sequence goes on from NC_139957.1 coordinate 42,291,553, forward strand.
TTACTTTATTGTCTGTGTACAGATGTTAGGTTGGTAGGAGGAACCAGTCACTGTACTGGTAGACTGGAGATGAAACACCAGGAAGAGTGGAGACCAGTGGTTGATGGTTGGTCTTCATGGAACCTGAAGGCAGCATCTGTAGTGTGTAGACAGCTGGACTGTGGCTCTGCTGTTTCAACACAACGTAGTGATGGTTCTACATATCAACATGTATGGATGATTATATCTTCCTGTGATGTATCTGAGTCCATACTGAGGGAGTGTGGAACAATACGGTCTATTACTTCAAAATACATACTGGAGGTGATCTGTTCAGGTAACTCTTATCTATCTATCTGTCTATCTATCTGTCTATCTATCTCTCTGTCTATCTATCTATCTATCTATCTATCTATCTATCTATCTATCTATCTATCTATCTATCTATCTATCTATCTATCTATCTATCTATCTATCTATCTATCTATCGATCGTGTCTCTGTGTGTGTGTGTGTGTGTGTGTGTGTGTGTGTGTGTGTGTGTGTGTGTGTGTGTGTGTGTGTGTGTGTGTGTGTGTGTGTGTGTGTGTGTGTGTGTGTGTGTGTGTGTGTGTGTGTGTGTGTGTGTGTGTGTGTGTGAAGGAGACAGAGTGTGTGAAGGAGAGAGAGAGAGAAGGGGGAACAGAGCGCTCTGGCCACGTTCAGGTGTTTAGAGTCTAAACACCTGAACTCACTATAAACACAACCCGAGATATATGTCTAAACTTTAGACATATATCTCGGGTTGTGTTTATAGCGAGCTAAAGATGGTTGTGTCCTCACTCAAACGCACACTTGTCCAGTCGGGCAAGCCGAAAGCAAAGTCCACCTGCCCGCACGTTTTATTTAGCTGCCACGGGCAGTCGGGCAGCCGTTAGTGTCAACCCCTGTGTAGGGTTTCCTGGAAGTTTTCGGGCTTCTGTGGGGGACTGATAGTGGTGATGATGATGATGATAATTACGATTAGTTTCTGTTTTTCATGTGCTTGTCTTAAATGTAGTAATTATTAATTAATTAATTAGTATATTTATGTATTTGTCAGTTTGTTCATTTATTTATTTATTTCAGTCACATGTAACATTACGTTATTAGTCTTTCTCTCTCTGTGTAAAGAGCGTCAGTCAATCCATTGCTCTCTGATGTGTTTAGAGTTTAATATGAATCCATGATGACTTTTGTTTCACTTGGTCTAATACCCTGTCTGTCTGTCTGTCCGTCCGTCCGTCCCTCCCTCCCTCCCTCCCTCCCTCTCTCTCTCTCTCTCTCTCTCTCTCTCTCTCTCTCTCTCTCTCTCTCTCTCTCTCTTCAGAGTCTGTGAGGTTGGTGAATGGGACTGGTTTGTGTTCAGGCAGAGTGGAGGTGAAGTCTAATCAGTCGTGGGTCTCAGTGTGTGAAGGTGACTTTGACCAGCAGGATGCACAGGTGGTCTGTAGGCAGCTTGACTGTGGGCCTCCTTCAGTCCTCCAGGGGGCGCTCTATGGAGAAGTGAATGCATCAATGTTGACCAAAGAGTTCCAGTGTAAAGGCAACGAGTCTGCTCTCCTGGACTGTAGAACCTCAAACTCAACTAGAAACACCTGCTCACCTGACAAGACTGTTGGACTCACCTGCTCAGGTATAATAATGATAATAATAATAATAATAAACTTTATTTGTACTGTGCTTTTTAATAACAATGTTACGTAGTAGTTAATGAACAAGATAAAACATTAACAAAACATTGAATAGGTAACTGACCAAAAGGAAAAAAATAAAACATATAATGAAAATCTAATATATAAAAAGACAAAATTGTTTAAAAGGATGTACCTAATCAGACAATAACAGAAATTCAATGATAAAGTAAATTGGAGCTATGAAATGGCCGTACAAATACACGCGCGCTCACACACGCACACACACACACGCACACACGCACACACACACACACACACACACACACACACACACACACACACACACACACACACACACACACACACACACACACACACACACACACGTTTTAATCTCTCTCTTGTCTTTGTACAGTGGTCAGGTTGGTTGGAGGAACCAGTCACTGTACTGGTAAACTGGAAATGAAAACCCATGGAGAGTGGAGACCGGTGGATGGTCGGTCTACATGGAACCTGAAGTCATCATCTGTAGTGTGTAGACAGCTGGACTGTGGTTCTGCTGTTTCAACACAAATGAGTTCTGGTTCTACAGATCAACGTTTATGGAGGATTACATCTTCCTGGGATGGATCTGAGTGTTCACAGAACGAATGTGAAACAATGGAGTATGATTATTTTATTGACAGACTGAAGGTGATCTGTTCAGGTAACACTGTCTGTCTGTCTGTCTGTCTGTCTGTCTGTCTGTCTGTCTGTCTGTCTGTCTGTCTGTCTGTTTGTCTCTCTCTCTCTCTCTCTCTCTCTCTCTATGTGTATGAATATATATATATATAATAGGTATTTTCACAATTTCGACTTGTGGCTCCTTGATATGTACTGTATGTCTTGATTAAGATTGACATTCTTTACTCAAAAATAAAGGTGGTTAAAAATTAAAAAGATCTCTCTCTCTCTCTCTCTCTCTCTCTCTCTCTCTCTCTCTCTCTCTCTTCAGAGTCTTTGAGGTTGGTGAATGGGACTGGTTTGTGTTCAGGCAGAGTGGAGGTGAAGTCTAATCAGTCGTGGGTCTCGGTGTGTGAAGGTGACTTCGACCAGCAGGATGCACAGGTGGTCTGTAGGGAGCTTGACTGTGGGCCTCCTTCAGTCCTCCTGGGGGCGCTCTATGGAGAAGTGAATGCATCAATGTGGACCAAAGAGTTCCAGTGTGAAGGCAACGAGTCTGCTCTCCTGGACTGTAGAACCTCAAACTCAACTAGAAACACCTGCTCACCTGACAAGACTGTTGGACTCACCTGCTCAGGTAATAATAATATAAATCATAATCATTATAATAATAATAATAATTGAGGGTTCGAGGCCTATCAGGCTCGAAACCTCTTTGAAATACTAGGCTTTTGTTGTATATTTTCGATCCTAAGAGCGGGCATTTAATACCGGTTTCCTGGAGAAAGCCTAAAGTTGAAAGAAGTCCAGAGTCCAAGGATTCAAGTCAGGGCATCTTTTATTTTCAGCCTGACTGGACGTCTGCCATATTGTCCTGATAAGCAGCGCCCAGTCACAAGTAACAACAAAGCATTTATACACTGTTCACCTCCTGTCAACAAGGGGAGGGGTCACGTAGTTTTAGCCCAGCCCCTGATCCCTTTGTCTGCCTATCCCAGCACAAGTACATTCTGACAGGGTTGTTGTCGTGGTCGAGTCCCCGCCTACCTCCTGGTATCACACATTTGAATGTATTCCCTTATATGACACATACAAGTTATCAATTATACTTAGACACAGTACTTCAAAATATAACCTGGTTGCTAATTCTTATCCAGCATCTCTCAAGCTTTAGAATGAATCCACACACTTTTATACTTCATAGTTGCAAACAACAGTTAGAAATACAATGGGTCTATACAAGCAACATTTACTCCAGACTGAATATTTTCCTTAATGACATTTCCCTTGGTTTACAGCACAGGTCAGAGTTATCCACTTTATTCCTCTCATATGTTTTCACACTGTGCTACTTAATACAAAATAAGCTTTTACCAAGAAATCAGAATAATACAGTGTAAATTCAATCTGCAGTCTGCATGACCTTACCTAACTTCATCTCTGCCCCCTATCTTAGAGACCGAGTAACAGATGTTTCACTTTGACCACCACCCTTGCATAAAAACAATGGTACTGAAATCGACCTCCTGATTAACAAAAGAACTTGGCTCTGTGATTTGTTTTGAGTTCACACCTAAAGCTGGGTTCTGCTGTTGCAGAACAAAGACCAGGATCCTCAGGGTGTGACTGATTTAATCAGACTTCAAATCTCTTCCTGCCCAGACCCCCACTCACCTGGGCTTCGAAACTTAAACAATGGCCAAGAACTTTTGGAGTGCTTGGGAATGTAAATTGATGATCGCCTCCCCCCAGATGGGACAGACACTGTTTCCGACTCCAAAAACTGTTAACTGCAGAACTCAAAATCACCCAGTATTTGTGACACAATATTAAATCAATTGTCTTATGAATAGCATGTTCTTGTTTGAAAGTTTACTTCACTTTCTTCCGCCGTTTGTTCAGTTCTGGCCAAACCGTGTGGTGACTTTTTACGAAACTCGGCAATATGGTAGAGGGCTATGCCAAACGGCGAAGACCCAAAACTCAAAACCATCGGCCAAAGGGTGGCGATGTAGCACTCAATTGAAAATACCAACTTTGAACAGGTACAACTCATGCCCTGTTTGACCTACAGCCATGAAACTTCGATACACACATGCGTCTCCTCATGCCTAACAACTTTCACACTCTGACTTTTGACCTCTGACCTTTAGATCTCCCACCATTTTGAATTATATGATAAATAGTAAAAATCTATCTCCTCCTGGGATCTTTGAGCAATCTGCACGAAACATTTTACACATGAGCTTTAGACCTATGCCATCAAACTGGGGAAGCGGATTTTCCGCTTCCCCAATTTGGGCTAATTTCTTTCTGTGAAAAAAAAATAGCTTTTATGAGCCAATGAATATTGCAGTTTTTGGACAAGTTGATACAAATAAAAAATAAAACAATATGAAGCATATAATTGTTATACTTAATGGCCTTATAATGCTGATAAGGAATTCTAAAACAGAGGCAATACAAATACAAAGTAGCCTAAATAATTGAGCACTATCAACTGTCCTCAAAATGTAGTACATTTTACAAGCCTAAAGGCAATAAACTCCACTTTTGGTTTAGATTATTATTTCATATTATTTATTTACTACTTATTCTTGTCTTGTCTCTTTACAGAGCCTGATGTTGTCAGGTTGGTTGGAGGAACCAGTAACTGTACTGGTATACTGGAGATGATACACCAGGGAGAGTGGAGACCAGTGGATGGTCGGTCTACATGGAAATTGAAGTCATCATCTGTAGTGTGTAGACAGCTGGACTGTGGCTCTGCTGTTTCAACACAAAGCAGTGATGGTTCTACAGGTCAACCTGTATGGAAGATTACATCTTCCTGTGATGGGTCTGAGTCTTCACTGATGGAGTGTGGAACAATGGAGTCTGGTAGTTCCACTGACACACTGGAGGTGATCTGTTCAGGTAACACTTCTACTTTGTATAAGTAAAATCTACTTAAAAGTTTATAACATGAGTACAAATACTAAAAAGTCCATAAAATGAGTAAAAATACTCAAAAGTCTATTACTGTACTGTATTTGAGTTAAAGTACTTACAAGTAATCAAAGGGAGTTAAAACACTTAGCGAGCGGCAGGTACACTTAAAATGTATTAACATTGTGTTATTAGTCTTTCTCTCTGTGTGTTAGGGGCTTCAGTCAATCCCTGCTCTCTGATGTGTTTAGAGTTTACTATGAATCCATGATGACTATTTGTTCACTTGGTTTAATACTCTCTCTCTCTCTCTCTCTCTCTCTCTCTCTCTCTCTCTCTCTCTCTCTCTCTCTCTCTCTCTCTCTCTCTCTCTCTCTCTCTCTCTCTCTCTCCCTCTCTCTCCCTCTCTCTTTCTCTCTCTCTCTCTCTCTTTCCTTTGTCCCCCTATGTCTCTCTCTCTCTCTCTCTCTCTCTCTCTCTCTCTCTCTCTCTCTCTCTCTCTCTCTCTCTCTCTCTCTCTCTCTCTCTCTCTCTCTCTCTCTCTCTCAGAGTCTGTGAGGGTGGTGAATGGGACTGGTTTGTGTTCAGGCAGAGTGGAGGTGAAGTCTAATCAGTCGTGGGTCTCAGTGTGTGAAGGTGACTTTGACCAGCAGGATGCAGAGGTGGTCTGTAGGGAGCTTGACTGTGGGCCTCCTTCAGTCCTCCAGGGGGCGCTCTATGGAGAAGTGAATGCATCAATATGGACCAAAGAGTTCCAGTGTGAAGGCAACGAGTCTGTTCTCCTGGACTGTAGAACCTCAAACTCAACTAGAAACACCTGTTCACCTGACAAGACTGTTGAACTCACCTGCTCAGGTAATAAAAACAATAACAATAACAATAATAATCATAAAAATAATTATAATAATACACTTTATCTGTACACTTTCCTATCAAGGTTTACATGGTTTACAAAACTAGATTCAACTTACAGGAACATAAAATGGACAAGATAAATGCTCAAATAAAAAGCATATATTGTATAAAAAATGTTGTAGTATGCAGATCAATTATTTTTTTAAACAAAGGCAATAAAACAATCAAGTAAATAAATTAGCTCTATGAACTGGCCTTAACATTAACATATTTTTTTAAAGTGATATAATATATGACAAGCCTGAAAAAAAGGCAACAAACTAAACTTGTATTATAATTGTATAATGAATGTTCTATTATTTATTACTACTCACTCTATTTTCTGTGTACAGGGGTCAGGTTGGTTGGAGGAACCAGTAACTGTACTGGAAGACTGGAGATGAAACACCAGGGAGAGTGGAGACCAGCGGATGGTCGGTCTAAATGGAACCTGAAGTCATCATCTATAGTGTGTAGACAGCTGGACTGCGGCTCTGCTGTTTCAACACAAAGGATTTCTGGTTCTACAGATCAACCTGTATGGAAGATTACATCTTCCTGGGATGGATGTGAGTCTTCACTGTGGGAGTGTGGAACAAAGATGTCTGAAACTTCTACTAAAACACTGGAGGTGATCTGTTCAGGTAACATGAACTATCTGTGTGTGTGTGTGTGTGTGTGTGTGTGTGTGCGCACGCACGCACGCACGCACGCACGCACGCACGCACGCACGCACAAAATCGTGTGTGCACGCTTTCGTGGGTGTGTGTGTGGAGTATAAGGTGACTCCTAGAGGTTGATATCATGCCCAGCATGTCAGTTTTTCTAGTGTTAGTCTTCACTTTAGAATGAATTTATTATGAATCCATGATGACTATTGGTTCACTTGGTTTAATACTCTGTCTGTCTGTCTGTCTGTCTGTCTGTCTGTCTGTCTGTCTGTCTGTCTGTCTGTCTGTCTGTCTGTCTGTCTCTCTCTCTCTCTCTCTCTCTCTCTCTCTCTCTCTCTCTCTCTCTCTCTCTCTCTCCCCCCCCTCTCCCCCCCCCAGAGTTTGTGAGGTTGGTGAATGGGACTAGTGTGTGTTCAGGCAGAGTGGAGGTGAAGTCTAATCAGTCGTGGGTCTCAGTGTGTGAAGGTGACTTTGACCAGCAGGATGCACAGGTGGTCTGTAGGGAGTTTGACTGTGGGCCTCCTTCAGTCCTCCAGGGGGCGCTCTATGGAGAAGTGAATGCATCATCAATGTGGACCAAAGAGTTCCAGTGTGAAGGCAGTGAGTCTGTTCTCCTGGACTGTAGCACCTCAAACTCAACTAGAAACACCTGCTCACCTGACAAGACTGTTGGACTCACCTGCTCAGGTAATGATAATAATAATAATAATAATAATAATACATGTAATCTGTAGAACTCTTTCCACTCAAGGTTACGTAGTGCTTTACAATACAAGATTCAAATGCTTAAATAAAATATAAAAGTAGATGGTATACAAAATGGTGTATTACGCAGATAAATTATCAATTCTAAAACACAGACAATAAAATATAAAGCATTATATATTTTTTAATATTTTAAAAACGTAATTCAAAATCTGACAAGTCTGGGATAGAAAAATGTTGCAACAAACTTCATTATTGGTTTGGATTATTATATTATTTATGTACTACTTATGCTATTGTCTGTGTATAGAGGTCAGGTTGGTTGGAGGAACCAGTCACTGTACTGGTAGACTGGAGATGAAACACCAGGGAGAGCACGAGGAAGAGTGGAGACCAGTGGCAGGTTACTATAGATTCTATAGAATCTGGAACATGAAGTCATCATCTGTAGTGTGTAGACAGCTGGACTGTGGCTCTGCTGTTTCAACACAAATTAGTGATGGTTCTAAAGATCAACCTGGATGGAGGACATCTTCCTGTGATGGGTATGAGTCTTCACTGAGGGAGTGTGGAACAATAGATTTTGGTACTTTCGCTGACACAGTGGAGGTGATCTGTTCAGGTAACACTACCTATCTATCTGTCTGTCTGACTGTCTGTCTGTCTGTCTGTCTGACTGACTGACTGACTGACTGACTGACTGACCGACCGACCGACCGACCGACCGACCGACCGACCGACCGACCGACCGACCGACCGACCGACCGACCGACCGACCGACCGACCGACCGACCGACCGACCGACCGACCGTCCGTCCGTCCGTCCGTCCGTGTTTTCTGTTCAACCGCTCATTGTGTGTTTGTATAGTATGTAGGGCCTGTTGGAGGTGTTTGGGCTTCCCCTCGGGTTACTGAGGGAAGACTGATGAGGATGATGATGATGATGATGACTAGCATTCGTTTTTCTTGTCGTTGTCTTCAATTTAGTAATGATTCCACGTTTTTTTATGAGCACATGTAACATTATGTTATTAGTCTTTCTGGATTGGTGTAAAGGGCTTCAGTCAATCCATTGCTCTTCGATGTGTTTAGAGTTCATATACTACTACTATATATACTCTCTCTCTCTCTCTCTCTCTCTCTCTCTCTCTCTCTCTCTCTCTCTCTCTCTCTCTCTCTCTCTCTCTCTTTAGAGTCAGTGAGGTTGGTGAATGGGACTAGTGTGTGTTCAGGCAGAGTGGAGGTGAAGTCTAATCAGTCGTGGGTCTCAGTGTGTGAAGGTGACTTTAACCAGCACGATGCACAGGTGGTCTGTAGGCAGCTTGAGTGTGGGCCTCCTTCAGTCCTCCAGGGGGCGCTCTATGGAGAAGTGAATGCATCATCAATGTGGACCAGAGAGTTCCAGTGTGAAGGCAGCGAGTCTGTTATCCTGGACTGTAGAACCTCAAACTCAACTAGAAACACCTGCTTACCTGACAAGGCTGTTGGACTCACCTGCTCAGGTAATAATAACTATTACAGGTAGTGTAGGCCAGCATATTACAGGTAGTGTATTACAGGTAGTGTAGGCCAGCAAGTTCGGAATTTGGCAATCAGGCTGGAATGTGAAAAATCGGATGGATGTGTCTTGATCATTTGACTAAAGAGATAATATATACCGATGTGCGTTTGGACAACATTTGTAGGAGTAATATAAAAAAAAAATTGGCCTCCTGGTGGCGCTATTATAGGGCAATGTTGCTCCTCAACGTAGTGCGAATGTGTGTGTAAAGTTTCACCGCAATCAGACGCTGTAATCATGATTTGTGGGATTTTGTTCAAAATGGGCCACTCCTGCAAACTTTAGATGTCAATCTTAGCCAATCAGGATGGAATATGAAAAATCAAACAGATCCGTATTGATCACATAACTAAATAGAGATCATGTGTACCGATTTGCGTGAAATTTGGATAAAATCTGAAGGAGTAATATCTAAAAATGCGTTTTACAAAAGTCGGCCTCCTGGTGGCGCCATTAAAGGCAGATGTGAAGAATGAAGGGCAAAGGCTCACTCACCTTTGCCGAGGTAAAACGTTGATGCTGGAATCCGCCAATATCATTTTTTATCAGAGCTTATTGACTACTATGGGGATTCTGTCCTTTGGATGAACCCTCCACTGTCCTACATCGGAATTGATACTCGTCATGTAGATTAATAGCGTGACATTAGAGTTGGCTCGAAAGTCAAGTACAAAATCTGGGCGGACACAGCTTAATTAATCAGGCCCACTGTGACTTTGGACCCTGGATACCGTCATCCCAAACACGAAAAGGGTTTACAGGGTTCCGAAAGGGGCTAACATTACATTTAAATAATTTATTAAAAATATGACAAGCCTGTGATAACAAGTCAACAAACTAACATTTTCGTGACAAATGAAAAGTTAAAGTTAAACAATGAAAGTTATATTATTTATTATTTACTCTATTGTCTCTGTACAGAGCCTGACGATGTCAGGTTGGTAGGAGGAACCAGTCACTGTACTGGTAGACTGGAGATGAAACACCAGGAAGAGTGGAGACCAGTGGAAGATGGTTTGTCTAAATGGAACATGAAGTCATCATCTGTAGTGTGTAGACAGCTGGACTGTGGCTCTGCTGTTTCAACACAACGGGGTGATGGTTCTACAGGTCAACATATATGGAGGATTACATCTACTTCCTGTGATGGATCTGAGTCTTCACTGAGGGTCTGCGCAGAAAAGGATTCTTATACTTCCACATTTCCTACACTGGAGGTGATCTGTTCAGGTAACACTATCTATCTATCCATCTATCTATCTATCTATCTATCTATCTATCTATCTATCTATCTATCTATCTATCTATCTATCTATCTATCTATCTATCTATCTATCTATCTATTTATCTATTACATTACATTACAGCCATTTAGCAGACGCTTTTATCCAAAGCAACTTACAATAAGCATTCAACATAGGTAGGGAAGGAAAATTACTAATCACTGGAAGTCCTAAGTGCATTTTCTGCTAAAACAAGCAACCAAGAGTATACCGAGAGCTAAGGTAAAAGTGCAATATATCAGCTACCTACTTTCTTAAACAGATGAGACCAATAGCAAAATCAAATGAGCAAGAGCTAAAACAAATAAGTGTATCGACTAAACAAGATCCAATTAAACAATACAATAATAAAACAAGAGTTCCTACAACAAGTAGGCAAGGCGAAGAGGAAGGGTAGTGTTTCCTGAAGAGGTGGGTTTTCAGCCTGTGGCGAAAGATGGGCAGTGACTCTGCTGTACTGACATCAGTGGGGAGTTCATTCCACCACTGTGGGGCCAGAACAGAACCGTGTAGTGACCGTGTAGATCAGCCAGAAGGACCCTTCTGGCTGATCAGGCAATCAGCCTCGAGGCAATCAGTCGCCCCGAGGCAATCAGTATCTATCGATCGATCGATCGATCTATCTAATATTAATTAACAATTATATTTTATTGACCCCAATCCACCTAAACTGTGGTTAACCGTGGCAACCGTGGGTAAAACCGCAATCCGTGCATCTCTAGAGTGTGTGTGTATGCGTGTGTGTGTGGAGTATGTAGGCCAGGGACTCCTGGAGGAGGACTGATGATGATGATGATGACTAGCATTAGTTTCTTTTTTCTCTCTCGCTTTCTCTCTTCAGAGTCTGTGAGGTTGGTGAATGGGACCAGTGTGTGTTCAGGCAGAGTGGAGGTGAAGTCTAATCAGTCGTGGGTCTCAGTGTGTGAAGGTGACTTTGACCAGCAGGATGCACAGGTGGTCTGTAGGCAGCTTGAGTGTGGGCCTCCTTCAGTCCTCCAGGGGGCGCTCTATGGAGAAGTGAATGCATCAATGTGGACCAAAGAGTTCCAGTGTGAAGGCAGCGAGTCTGTTCTCCTGGACTGTAGAACCTCAAACTCAACTAGAAACACCTGCTCACCTGACAAGACTGTTGGACTCACCTGCTCAGGTAATAATAATAATATTTATTAGTGAGGTTGCCCTAACAGGGCAACCAGACTATTGTTGTAGTTGGACTTTATTTATTCTTTCTAGATAAACTTTATTTCAAACCGCTATTTCTCCCACAGTTTTTATTCCCCAATGTCATGCCATATGTCAAAATGACCGTCTAAATCGGGAATCGTGCGCGTGTATAGGGCTAAGAGATTGGTTAAATAGTTTAATTGATATTGATTTATTAGTGCATTAAATTTCCCCATCCACTTTAATGTAAAAGTGAAAAAACTCAAATTCAAGTATTTTTTTCTCAGAAACCGTAAGAGCTAGAGTTACCAGATTTGGAGGGAAGGTTCGTAATTTAGTCCAAAATTATTTAAAAAAAATATCACACCATTCGGCCTCATGGTGGCGCTATAACAGCCTCCTTTACGTTTTGGCCCGTAACTCTTGAACCGTAGGTCCTAAAATCAAAATTTCCTTTCACCTGGATTCCTTGGGTCACGACGCATCTCCCCATATAGGCCACGCCCATTTGCGTCAGGATAGATTTTTTGATATTGATTTATTAGTGCATTAAATTTCCCCATCCACTTTAATGGGAATTGCACAAACTCCCATTCAAGTATTTTTTTCTCGGAAACCGTAAAGGCTACAGTTACAAAACTTGGAGGGGAGGTTAATATTTTTTTGAATAATTATTAAGAAAATAATCACACCAGTCGGCCACATGGTGGCGCTATAACAGCCCCCTTTACCTTTTGGCCTATAACTCTTGAACCGTAGGTCGTAAAATCAAAATTTATTTTTCCCTGGATTCCTTGGGTCACGACGCATCTTCCTATATAGGCCACGCCCATTTGCGTCAGGATAGATTTTCCGCCATTTTGAATTTTCTTCAAAACACACTTTTTGCTCCTTTTCCTACAAATTTTTTCCAAATCTCACAAAAATCAGTACACATGATCTATGTATCCATGCGATAAAGGTATCCAAACGGCATTTTGATAGTCCTTACCGTTCGTCCGTAATTGGCTTCCAAAGTTAGCGGGAGGGGCCCGTTTTACAAAGAATGCCAAAAATCACGAACGAAACGTCCAATCGATCCCAGATTTGAATGTCGAGGGTGGTTTACTCAACAAATCCCCAAAAGCATTTCCACTTTGACCCATAGGGGGCGCCACAAATGCGCAAAATGTGACCGTTCGATGCAAAAACATGATTTTTGGGGGATCAATCCTCTCAAAATGAAACGAAAGCGATCTCAGGAGTGACGACACAATGTAATTGGCGCAGTCTCCGACGTTATTCCTCCCAGCGTATTCCTCGAGTCCCGGCGGCCACGTCCCGCAACCGGCGTCACCGCAACCACACTCTGCAATTTCCCCGGAATTGCGACGCGTCTAGTTATTATTATTATTATTATTATTATTATTACCCTAATTATAATTATAAATCATTATAATTATAATAAACTGTATTTGTAAAAAAATACAATTACAGGAACAGTACTTGAACAAGATGATACAAATAAAAAATAAAACAATATGAATTGTATAATTGTTATATTTAATGGCCTACTGAGTCTGGAATTCTAAAACACAGGAATTAAAAAGACAAAGTAGCCTAAATAATGAAGCACTATGAACTGTCCTCAAAATTAAAGTATGTTTTTAAGAAGCGTTTTGTAACGTGACAAGACTAAAGGCAATACATTCCACTTTTGGTTTTGATTATTATTTTATAATGACAGTTATATTATATATTTACTAATTGACTTGTCCCTTTACAGAGCCTGTTGATGTCAGGTTGGTTGGAGGAACCAGTCACTGTACTGGTATACTGGAGATGATACACCAGGGAGAGTGGAGAACGGTGAATGGTCGGTCTACATGGAACCTGAAGTCATCATCTGTAGTATGTAGACAGCTGGACTGTGGCTCTGATATTTCAACACAAAGGAGTTCTGGTTCTACACTTCAACCTGTATGGAAGATTACATCTTCCTGTTATGGATCTGAGTCTTCACTGAGGGAATGTGTAACAAAGAAGTCTGGTACTTCCACTGACACAGTGGAGGTGATCTGTTTAGGTAATACTATCTGTCTGTCTGTCTGTCTGTCTGTCTGTCTGTCTGTCTGTCTTTTCATCCCCTCATTGCGTGCGTGCGTGCGTGCGTGCGTGCGTGCGTGCGTGCGTGCGTGCGTGCGTGCGTGAGTGAGTGAGTGAGTGAGTGAGTGAGTGAGTGAGTGAGTGAGTGAGTGAGTGAGTGAGTGAGTGAGAGAGAGAGAGTGGATTATGAATGGACTCCTGGAGGTTTTTGGGCTTCTCTGGGAGGACTGATGATGTTGATGATGATGATGACGACAACTAGCATTATTTCAGTTTTTCTCATATTCGTATTTAATGTAGTAATGATTATTGATTTTTTTTCTTACATCTTTAATTGTTTAATTTTTTGTATTCATTCTTTCATTTATTTATTTCAGAGCACATGTAACATTATGTTAATAGTCTTTCTCTCTTTGTGTAAAGGGCTTCAGTCGATCCACTGTTCTCTGATGTGTTTAGAATGTAATAGGAATCCATGATGACTATTGGTTCACTTGGTTTAATACTCTCTCTCTCCCCTTTCTCTCTCTCTCTCTCTCTCTCTCTCTCTCTCTCTCTCTCTCTCTCTCTCTCTCTCTCTCTCTCTCTCTCTCTCTCTCTCTCTCTCTCTCTCAGAGCTGAGGTTGGTGAATGGGACTGGTTTGTGTTCAGGCAGAGTGGAGGTGAAGTCTAATCAGTCGTGGGTCTCAGTGTGTGAAGGTGACTTTGACCAGCAGGATGCACAGGTGGTCTGTAGGCAGCTTGACTGTGGGCCTCCTTCAGTCCTCCAGGGGGCGCTCTATGGAGAAGTGAATGCATCAATGTGGACCAAAGAGTTCCAGTGTAAAGGCAACGAGTCTGTTCTCCTGGACTGTAGAACCTCAAACTCAACTAGAAACACCTGCTCACCTGACAAGACTGTTGGACTCACCTGCTTAGGTAATAATAATACAAATAATACATAATAATAATAATAATAATAATAATAATAATAATAATAATCGTTATTATTATTATTATTACCCTAATTATAAACTGTATTTGTAAAATAAATGGGCTACATAGGTCTAATGGTTTACAAAACAAATACAATTACAGGAACGGTACTTGGGCAAGATGATGCAAATAAAAAATGAAACAATATGAAGCATATAATTGTTAATTACTTAATGGCCTACTGTATGCAGATAAGGAATTCTAAAACACAGACAAAATGAATACATATTTGAGTGTTTCGAAAAATGAGAAGCCTAAAGGCAATAAACTCCACTTTTGGTTTGGATTATTACTTTATAATGATAGTTATATTATTTATTTACTACTTATTGTCTTGTCTCCTACAGAGCCTGGTGATGTCAGGTTGGTTGGAGGAACCAGTAACTGTACTGGTATACTGGAGATGAAACACCAGGGAGAGTGGAGACGAGTGGTCTACATGGAGAGTGATTTGTCTACGTGGAACCTGAAGTCATCATCTGTAGTTTGTAGACAGCTGGACTGTGGCTCTGCTGTTTCAACACAAAGGAGTTCTGGTTCTGGTTTGAATGATGATACAGGTTCTGGTTTGAATGATGATACAGGTTCTGGTTTGAATGATGATACAGGTTCTGGTTTGAATGATGATACAGTTCAACCTGCATGGAGGATTACATCTTCCTGTGATGGATCTGAACGTTCACTGAGGGACTGTAAAGTAAAGTACACTGGAAAAGTGTATTATGCAAAAGACACACTGGAGGTGACCTGTTCAGGTAATTCTATCTATCTATCTATCTATCTGTCTATCTGTCTATCTGTCTGTCTATGTCTCTGTCTGTCTGTGTAACTGTCTGTCTGTCTGTCTAACTGTCTGTCTGAATATCTGTTCGTCTGCCTGTCTGTCTTTGTGTTCATCCCCTCATTGTATGTGTGTGTGCGCGTGCGTGCGTGTGCGCGTGCGCGTGTGTGTGCGTGTGTGTGTGTGTGTGTGTGTGTGTGTGTGTGTTTGTGTGTGTGTGTGTGTGTGTGTGTTTGTATACGGACTTGTGGAGGTTTTTGGTTTCCTGTGTGAGGACTTATGATGATGATGATGGTGACGACTACCATTAGTTTCATGTTGTCTTATGTTTGTATTCAATCTAGAAAAAAATCCTTTATTTATGTTTATTCACTTATTTAATCAATTGTGTGATTGTTTGCTCGATTATTTATGATTGGGTTTTTTCTCAATTTTTGGGCGGTGCAACCGCCCCTATAAGTGAGGTTTGGAATTTGCACCCCCCCAACCCCGCGCTGTGATTGGCCACCAGTGTACCCCCCTAACCCTGCACCGTGATTGGCCACCATGACTCTATTCAGGACCGTGATTGGCTAGAAACACATGACACATGTGCATAGCCCTATAAATACGCGCGCACACTTAAAAAAACACAACTATGTTTTTTTTTAAGTGAATCACTTCCATCACTGTGAGCCCAGTATTAGCCCAGTATTGTGATTAGCTAGCAAGACACCGCCCACTTCACACTGGGTGTGATTTTTTACTTTATTAATTCTATTTATATATTTATTCATTTCATGAATTTCAGTCATTCCATTGCTCTCTGATGTGTTTAGACTAGAGTTTACTATGAATTCATGATGACTATTAGTTCACTTGGCTTAATAATCTCCCCCGCTCTCTCTCTCCCTGCCTCTCTCTTTCTCTCCCTCTCTGTTTCTCCCCCCCCTCGCTTTGTCTCTCCAGAGTCTGTGAGGTTGGTGAATGGGACCAGTGTGTGTTCAGGCAGAGTGGAGGTGAAGTCTAATCAGACGTGGGTGTCAGTGTGTGAAGGTGACTTTGACCAGCAGGATGCACAGGTGGTCTGTAGGCAGCTTGAATGTGGTGCTCCTTCAGTCCTCCAGGGGGCTCTCTATGAAGAAGTGAATGCATCATTGTGGACCAAAGAGTTCCAGTGTGAAGGCAGCGAGTCTGTTCTCCTGGACTGTAGAACCTCAAACTCAACTAGAAACACCTGCTTACATGACAAGACTGTTGGACTCACCTGCTCAGGTAATAATGATAATTAAAGCTGCAAGCAGCGATGACTGGGCCCTCGCACCTCTGTCCACGTTGGGGCCAAATATAGACCAATCAGAACAGGGAGCAGAGCTAAGTAACTCTAATGAAGGACAAGGACTTTCAACCGAGTCCAGTGAGACGACTCATGACTCTTTACGACACATTGTTAAAAAACAAAACTTCAAAACTATGTTTTGGAAGTTTAGCATATCTGCTGGTAACTGGAGTTATGGCTATTTAAAGCCCAGCCAATAGGAACACAGAGGGGGTGGGGCTTAAGCAATTACAGCCTGTCCCTATTGGCCATCTAAGAGCACCTAGAATGTTTGGGAAGTTTTGCATGCTGGGAACTGGAGTTATGGCTGTTTAAAGCCCAACCAATAGGAATTGTAGATTTTCATTTCCTGTTTGGCGTTGAAGTTTGACGCTTCGCCACAGTCGCGCAGTTTTACAAGAACTTTTCATCGTTAACACGATGAAACACTTGTGTACGCTGAGCGAATTTGAGGCGTATCCGTTAATCTGCCTATGAGGAGTTTGTTAAAGAACAACCTGTGAAAATGGCTTGAAATGCACAAATACGCCACTAAGATTTCAAAATGGCCGATTTCCTGTTGGGTTTAGGTCATGTCTCCAAGAGACTTTTTTTGTAAGTTGGGACATGATACAAGTGTGTAACAATTTGCTTACATGTAGGTGAAACTGTATTGTGGGGCCTCAAGCACATTTTTTTTTTAAGGGGCGCTATTGAGCCATTAGGCCACGCCCTTTTTTAGACAATTAAAATAGACAAATGGGCTAAAAGGATGTACTAATTCATAAGAGAAAGGCAATATGAAGATACAGTAAATGAGAACTATGAAATGGCTATAACATAGAATTACAGTTTCAGAAGTCATTTAAAATATGACTAGCCTGAGGTATACATGGTATACAAAATGGTTTGCAATAAAAAGATAAAATAAAGCATAATTATTTTAGATAACATTTGAATTAGAAATGAGATAAAACTAGAAAATGTGCTCCTCGGAGCACAGGTCTCCGCCAGGTCAGGAAGTGGGTTTGGGACCCATCCGTAGCGAAAGTTTTTCTTTCCGTCGTGAAAATGTGTCTATCGCTGTACTGTGATTGGCTGATTGGTATTCAGACCCTTTGCTCAGTACTGTGATTGGCTAGCGAGACGCATGACGAAATTAACAACTCATAAATAGCATCACTCACTTAAGAAAAAAAACTTTTTTTTATAAGTGAGCTTCCATCACTGTGATCACAGCCAATCACAGCGCGTCTCAAAGTTTGAAGTTAATTTCATCATGTGTCTCCAATCACAGGTGTTCACAGACGGACACACACACACACACACACACACACACACACACACACACACACACACACACACGGACGGACGGACGGACGGACGGACGGACGGACGGACGGACGGACGGACGGACGGACGGACGGACGGACGGACGAAAACATACTCTCCGCCATGCCTTCGGCCTGGCGGAGACAATAATCACTAACATGTTTTTAAGAATTGATTTAAAATATTACAAGCCTGAGATAAAAAAAAGACAGCAAAGTAAACGTTTGGTTTTGATTATTGGCTTATGCAAGTTACATTATTTATTTACTACTTATTGTCTTGTCTTTGTACAGAGTCTGGTGATGTCAGGTTGGCTGGAGGAACCAGTCACTGTAGTGGTAGACTGGAGATGATACACCAGGGAGAGTGGAGACCAGTGGAATGTCTGTATACATGGAACCTGAAGTCATCATCTGTGGTGTGTAGACAGCTGGACTGTGGCTCTGCTGTTTTAACACAAAGTAGTGATGGTTCTATAGATCAACCTTTATGGAGGATTACATCTTCCTGTGATGGGTCTGAATCTTCACTGAGGGAGTGTGTAACAATGGACACTGAGACTTTGAGACCTGACTACACACTGGAGGTGATCTGTTCAGGTAACACTATCGCTCTATCCATATGTCTGTCTGTCTGTCTGTCTGTCTGTCTGTCTGTCTGTCTGTCTGTTCCCCACCCTCTTAGTTTGTCAACTTAGTAATGATTCCTTTTTTCCCCCCATTTTTTTGTTTTTTTTGTTTTTTGTTTATTTATTCTTGTATTCATTTCAGAGCACACAACATTATGTTATTAGCCTTTATCTCTGTGTGTAAAGGGCTTCAGTCAATCCATTGCTCTCTGATGTGTTTAGAGTTTACTATGAATCCGTGATGACTTTTGGTTCACTTGGCTTAATACTCTGTCTGTCTGTCTGTCTGTCTGTCCGTCTGTCTGTCTGTCTGTCTGTCTGTCTGTATGTCTGTCTGTATCTCTCTCTCTCTCTCTCTCTCTCTCTCTCTCTCTCTCTCTCTATCTATCTATCTATCTATCTATCTATCTATCTATCTATCTATCTATCTATCTATCTATCTATCTATCTATCTATCTATCTATCTATCTATCTATCTATCTATCTATCTATCTATATATATGTAGAGTCAGTGAGGTTGGTGAATGGGACTGGTTTGTGTTCAGGCAGAGTGGAGGTGAAGTCTAATCAGTCGTGGGTCTCAGTGTGTGAAGGTGACTTTGACCAGCAGGATGCACAGGTGGTCTGTAGGCAGCTTGACTGTGGGCCTCCTTCAGTCCTCCAGGGGGCGCTCTATGGAGAAGTGAATGCATCAATGTGGACCAAAGAGTTCCAGTGTGAAGGCAACGAGTCTGTTCTCCTGGACTGTAGAACCTCAAACTCAACTAGAAACACCTGCTCACCTGACAAGACTGTTGGACTCACCTGCTCAGGTAATAATAATAATGATGATGATGATGATGATAATAATACGCTTCATCTGTACAATTTTTTTTATATTTACATTCCTTTATCCTCAGTGTACATGTAACATTATGTTATTAGTCTATCTATTTAATGTTTTTGAAGCTTATCTATGAAATAGTCTAATATTGCATTTTGCCATATGATACATATGTGACCGAGATGTGTTTATTTATTATTATTATTATTATTATTATTATTATTATTATGTATCTTTATTATTATTGATTCATAATGAAAGTTATGTTATCTATTACTTGTTATTATATTGTCTCTGTACAGAGCCTGATGATGTCAGGTTGGTTGGAGGAACCAGTAACTGTACTGGTAGACTGGAGATGAAACACCAGGGAGAGTGGAGAAAAGTGGATGATCTCTGGTACTATAGGTGGAACCTGAAGTCATCATCTGTAGTGTGTAGACAGCTGAACTGTGGCTCTGCTGTTTCAACACAAAGGAGTGATGGTTCTACAGATGAACCTCGATGGAGGATTACATCTTCCTGTGATGGTTCTGAGTCTTCACTGAGGGAGTGTGGTACAATGTTGCCTGAATGGTCTACTGACACACTGGAGGTGATCTGTTCAGGTAACACTATCTATCTATCTATCTATCTATCTATCTATCTATCTATCTATCTATCTATCTATCTATCTATCTATACGTCTGTCTGTCTGTCTGTCTGTCTGTCTGTCTGTCTGTCTGTCTGTCTGTCTGTCTGTCTGTCTGTCTGTCTGTCTGTCTGTCTATCTGTCTGTCTGTCTTCAATTTGGTAATGATTCCTTTATTTATCATTTTTATTTGCTCATTTATATATTTCAGATTACATGTAACATTATGTTCAGTCTCTAGTCTTTATTCTTTTCTCTCTGTGTGTAAAGAGCTTGGGTCAATCCACTGCTCTCTATGTGTTTAGAGCTTACTATGAATCCATGATGACTATTGATTAACTTGGTTTAGTAATCTTAATAATCCCTCTCTCTCTCTCTCTCTCTCTCTCTCTCGCGCGCTCTCGCTCTCTCTCCAGAGTCAGTGAGGTTGGTGTATGGAACTAGTGTGTGTTCAGGCAGAGTGGAGGTGAAGTCTAACCAGTCGTGGGTCTCAGTGTGTGAAGGTGACTTTGACCAGCAGGATGCACATGTGGTCTGTAGGGAGCTTGGCTGTGGGCCTCCTTCAGTCCTCCAGGGGGCGCTCTATGGAGAAGTGAATGCATCAATGTGGACCAAAGTGTTCCAGTGTGAAGGCAGCGAGGCTGTTCTCCTGGACTGTAGAACCTCAGACTCAACTAGAAACACCTGCTCACCTGACAAGACTGTTGGACTCACCTGCTCAGGTAATAATAATAATAATAATAGAAACAAAATTTCGAAGACATTTTAAGTGTGCCTGTCGCTCGCTAAGTGTTTTAACTCCCTTTGATTACTTGTAAGTCAGTGGCGTAACAAGCCGACAGTGGGCCCCGATGTGGGGTGGTCACCTTAATTATGACAATAAGGGTCCTATTCAGGGACACTTGGAGCAAACCGCTAGTTTCGGAGTGCGGACTAGGCAAGAGGCGTTGCCCCGCAAAATTTGGTATTCTGTGGTACTCCCCCGCCCCGCAAAACACCTGCGCTCCCCGTTACATTATGCATAGGTGTGGTTTGGGCGTTACAATGATAAAACCAATCACCGTGCCAGAAGCCATTGCCTTTAAGAGAAGACTGCGCTAGCCGTCATCCGCCGTCATCCCCGATTCAATATATGCTCTAGCCTATCTCCCCCTCTGCACTGTTGCCTGGTCTGATTATTATAAGCCACATTGGGCTTGTTTTCCTTCTTTTTTATTTAATTTATCCAAATACATTTTTGTATTAATTTGTAGCCTATTGTGTTAACAATAAGCGTGTCATATTAGTCAGATCCGGAATAGTATTATGAAACTTAAAGACATTTAAAATATTTATACTATTGGTACACACGGCTGCTCCCAAATAATTAATTACATCATGTTGCCACAACGCTCCTACAGGCACCCATGGACCTCCAGCTGGTCGACCACAGGGCTTGGCGGTGGTACACTGACATACAGTAGCACATGGGTATAATAAATGGGACAGTTTTAGGAAAGGTCTATATGTACTCACTTTTGCTGTTATTGTTCTATTTCCACCATTCTAATGGATTCCAGGGGTGTGTAAACAGGGGTGTGAAGTTGCTCCATAGTTTCCTCTGAAGTGACGCAGTTAAAGTTAACTTATACATCCATATTGTCCCCATTATCTTTCATCATCCACCTTTGTTCAGTAATCCCGAACAGAGCTACACTTTAAGTTTACATCAATCATATCCTCTCAAACCCAGACACATAGCTGCGAACCGAGGTTTGGGTGGGTTCGGGTCAATCAAATATAATTATTAATTAATATCGGATAAACCGCGGGTGAAATATTGCGGTAAATAAATTAATGACATCTAATAGCCTATATCTATCCATAAAATAGCTAAATCTCTGCGTGCTTGTGTCTGTGTGAGTGTGTAGAGCAGTGCGATGCGATGACAAAATGCATTGATTTAGCCTATGGAATGTCGGTGCGTCTTTTTTCTTTTGGTGCTGCAGTGGTGGAAAAAGTACTCAAATTCTTTACTTAAGTAAAAGTACCGATACTGCAATATAGAAATACTCTGTTACAAGTAAAAGTCCAGAATTCAAAATTGACTTGAGTAAAAGTACAAAAGTATTGGCATCAAAATGTACTTAAAGTATCAAAAGTAAAAGTATTTGAAAAATATTTGAAAATAGCAGATCTACAAGCTCTCAACGCGTCCACCCTTGAGAGCTTGTAGATCGGCTATTTTCACAAAATTTATCTGTGGAACCGAGTCAAACAAAATGGGGGGGGTCCCCAGTTCAAATATGGTTATTTTGGGGGGTCGATGGCCTGAAAAGATTGAGAACCTTTAACAGTAAACATGAACGTAGCGTTTACGTGGGGAATATAATAATAATATAATATAATATATTATATTATATATTATACTGGGTGCGTTCGGAAATTACGCACCGGAGCACACTCGCCTATTAGTTTGTATTGGCCAGTGCGCTCAGTGCTGTATTTTCGAACGCGCCCATAATATATAATATAATATTCACCCGCAGCATGGGTTTAACGACACAGCAGCCAAAATGAAAATCACACTAGATGATCCGATCATCTTATAAAAAATGTAAGTGCTTAAGATTTTAGCCCAAACCCAACGGGACCCGACCCGTGCCGGGTCGACGTTTTTTTTTATCCAAATAAATTCATATATTAATTCATTTGTAGCGTATTGTGGTCCCAATAAGCAACGGCTTTCCAAGAGTATATGAAAGCCATTTAAAATAGTTATACTCTTACACAGCTGTTGCCAAATAATTAATCATCAGGGCAGAAGCGCAAAAGTAGGTCAAATCAATCAATCAGCCAGCTGTTTTCTGTCACTGCGCGGCACTCTTTAAAGTTTAAACCAACATGACATATAATGGATCTTCAGACAAATTGGATTATTTCTTCAAATGACAAGAGCAGGCAGCGGCAGTACGAGGTAACATTGGATGTCAATTCAATTCAATTCAATTTTATTATAGTGTCAAATCACAACAAGTTGTCTCAAGAGACTTTACATGTAGAGAAGAGACCCACAATCCCACCCTGAACAAGCAATTTTTGCGACAGTGGCAACGAAAACTCTTTCCCATCAAACAAAGTAATCCGAACTGTTTTGTATGCTTATTTTGCTTGCGGAAAGCATGATTTTATTAAGACATGCAGACAGCAATATGGAAAAAACGAAAATATCTCAATTAAAAGTATATTTCGTATAATAACCGAATATCATTCTTAAAATGGTTATGGGGCAGTGTATATATTTATATAGCCCTATTTGCTCCAAGCTGTTTTTTAAATAAAATATAGACTTTTGGAATAGGGTGGAATGACTCCTGTTCTTAACGAATTACCAAGATTTAATGCAGCAATTAATCTGACGGGCTGGGCTGGGTCTAATTTGTCAATTATTTGTCAAGCCGGGCTAAAATATTTAGGGGATATGAAAGCTCTAGTTAGTAGTTTGAAGTGCTCATGTGGCCTTATAGTTGCTTCTTTTTGTTTTCATAGATGCGTTGCTTATTTCTCAAGGCTGCATGGCAACAGGGCTCATTGTCCAACGCACAAAGCCATTGCAGTGTCTGTGTGCACTTGGCGGGTGGTTTGAGAAACGGGCAGGTGCTTTTAGAATCCACTATCCCCCCTCCCCAAGCCGTACCCATGTGTGGGTTGAGAATGGCAATGTGGGGGAGATAGCAACAACACGCCCACGGGCACACCTCCACGCGCAACTAACGGCGTCCTCCCTATTTAACGGTAGTAGGGGCGGGCATGTGGTCCTGAATAGGACCCTAAGTGTTTTGTCCATTTGGCATGGCAGGCACACTTAAATAAATGAACAAAATGTACACATAGTATATGAAATGGTTGCAGGCAATAAAAAGATAATGTAAAGCATACAATAAAATACATTATGTCAAATATTATTTTAGATAAAAATGTAATTAGAAATGAGATAAAATAATCACTAACATGTTTTTAAGAATTGATTTAAAATATTACAAGCCTGAGATAAAAAAAGACAACAAAGTAAACATTTGGTTTTGATTATTGGCTTATGCAAGTTATATTATTTATTTACTACTTATTGTATTGTCTTTGTACAGAGTCTGGTGATGTCAGGTTGGTTGGAGGAACCAGTAACTGTACTGGTAGAGTTGAGATGAAACACCAGGGAGAGTGGAGACCAGTGAATGATGCTTGGTGTGCATGGAACCTGAACTCATCATACGTAGTGTGTAGACAGCTGGACTGTGGCTCTGCTGTTTCAACACAACGTCGTTTAGGTTCTACAGAGCAACCTGTATGGAGGATTACATCTACCTGTGATGGTTCTGAGTCTTCGCCGAGGGAGTGTGGAACAATGATGTCTTTTACTGCCTCTGATACACTGGAGGTGATCTGTTCAGGTAACTCTGTCTGTCTGTCTGTCTGTCTGTCTGTCTGTCTGTCTGTCTGGCTGGTAAAGAGTAAAATCCCTTTTGGCTGCCATGCAAATAGTGTCTCTGTTTTATTTAAGTTAGGTAATTCACACTTGGAATAACATTTCTATGTAAAAGCGTCATTGCAAAAAACTAAATTTCACAAACATAGCGTTAATAGCCACATGCAGAGCTGGTGGTACCTGAAGCGCTTTTGTAAACCGTATATTCCAGTGATCATATTAACAGTGATTGTACAACTACATGTGAATCTGTATCTTATATTTGCATCTAACACATGTATACCTTGTCATGTGCGTACAAGAGCGTTCAGACCTGCAGTGCCCAAGCAGCACACCGTGCCTTATTATCTTATCAACTTGTTATCTTTATGTAGTGATGCTTTTGATTCATGTACAGTATAATCATTGTATCCAACTTTGAAACTGATAGTTAGGTACAAATTAAATTCATCATTTTGTGTGATTTCCTTTGTCTGGGTTGCCATGGGCAGACTTGGAAAATGCAATTAGTCTACCAAGTGCACCAACTGTACCCTGACAATTAAGAAATAAAAGATAAAACTATCCTCATAGCTTAAAGCGATTGAACGCATAAAGAGAGCTAGAACAACAGACGATTTATTCCAGACACCACGCTTTGATTAAGATCAACTTCACGTAGTTTTGATACGTAGGCTCCGTATATCTCAGTTAAACCCAGTCTATTCGCCAAATAAAGTACGTGGTCCCCTATATCTCTGATTATGCTTCCATAGAGACTATAGCTTCCCCACAGCAAAATCCTCAGTGGTCAAGATTCAATTTATCCCCTGAGCAAGCAGGCAGGCTCTATTAGCTCATTGGTAAAAATGTCAGCACTTGTGCAGGAAGTTCAAATCCGGACTAGAAGAGTAAAGTTACATAGAGAGCAGCTTTAACTGGTTTAATCTCTATTCAGTGTAAAAATTAACATCTGCTGCTTCAGCCAGTCACTTCTGCCTTGTTACAGATCTGCTGTTTAAGCCAAACATCACCTTCGTCTCCTCCATAAACGGGGTTTCTGAGGGCCAGCAGCAGGGGCTGCAGGCGTATGCAGGTTCCAGCTTCACCATCAGCTGTTCCACCCAGCCGCAGTACCCAGGAGGGTTCTTCCACCTCACCTTCACTGGATCCAACAGAACACACAACCACACCCAGCCAGCTGTCAAACACTCTGCTGACTTCCTGTTTACTGCAGCAGACCACACTCACCAAGGAAACTACAGCTGTGTTCATCACACCCATGTTGTTATAAATCACGAAGATGTTTCTTCTCATGACTTCTCCTCTGAGAGCGAGCTCCTCTCTCTCACTGTCACAGGTAATATGAATTACATTTCAGTGGAAGTGTTGACAAAGGGCTAGAAACTATGCTGCGGATCGTCTGTGAGCAAATCTGGGTGCTTAAGATTGGATCATTGAACCCCTCACACTAGAGCAGGGGTCTTCAACAGGGGGTCCGGGACCCCTTGGGGGTCCTCAGAGTTACTACAGGGGGTCCGCCAAATCTTTGTGTGATATGATTTAACCACTTGAACCCTAGCATCCCTTTTCTGAGGAGAACTTTGGCCAAAAATAGCAGATCTACAAGCTCACAACGCCTCGCACTGCGAGGCGTTGTGAGCTTGTAGATCGGCTATTTTTGTCAAAGAGGTATAGGTGTAGAGGGAAAAAAGAGCAGACCAAGTAAACAAAAAAAGTTTAATCTGGAACACAATTTTATACAATATAGAGGGGGGTCCCTGCTTCATCTCTCTCTCAGTTAGGCGGTCCTTGGCCTGAAAACGTTGAAGACCCCTGCACTAGAGGATACTCTTGCCCAATACTCGTTCGTGATGTAGACTGTCATAATGTGACCGGTAGAGATGCGTGGATCGCGGTTTTAGCAGCGGTTGCCGCAGTTAACCGCAGATTGGGTGGATTTGGGTCAATCAAAAATAAGAATTAATTAATATTGGATAAACCACGGGTGAAATAATGCAGGAATTAAATTAATGATATCAATCTATAGGCCTATTATAGCTTTTAAAATATCGGGTGCCGAACACGGTCTGAACCGTGTGTTTACATAGTGGCGCTTCCGCCGCTTCGGTGCCGAACACGGTCTGAACCGTGAGTTTAGTCTTTTTGTTTTTTTTTTCGTTTTTCTCCGCGCGGGCGGGGCTAGAGCAGCTCTGGGAGCACCCATTGTAATCCTGCGAAGGACGTGCCAGATCGCTCACCGGAAAAACATTTTTTTTCCCCATCCGCTTCCTGTCTATTTCCTACTTTGAAACGCCTATGACTCCGAATCTGTTTCCTGTGGGGAAAACCGGTCATGCGCGATCCCCCCCCGTTGTAACTCGCGGAGGGAAATGTTATGGTTCCAGGCTGTAGCCAGACTCATGGCACAACATGAATCAATGCTTTTTTTTGCGTGGATTTGCTTGTAACGCACGTGGAAGCTTTAAACAGCAAAGCGCAGTCAATGGGGAGAATGCTGGCACCCACGGTAAGTTGTTATGAAAAAATGCTGGCACCCGATGTGTTAAAAAGCACAAAATCTCGCCGTGCGTGCGTTTGTAGTATTTTAATATTATGTAATTTTACATCAGGCACAAATTAGCCGCCTACTGCACGTTGCTTTACCCATAGACATATAAAGGTAGACGCCTCCTCTGGCTCTGAAGTGTCTGTATGGCGGACGTGCTTCCGCTTCCGGGGGGGCAGCTGGAAATTTCCGCGTGCGTCACAGAAGGGGGCGTTCAGTAGGCCAATCAGAGGCAGGTGGGGGCCGGACAACTATATTCTTACAAGTCCTGGAAAAGACGCGCTGTGGTTGGCCAGTAGTCAACACGCTGTGATTGGTCAGTGCCCGTTCCCCCCGGAAATATGGCGGCCACCATACCAAACAGGTCTCGCCAACTAACTGCAGAGGCCAATGAGATATCTAGGTTTCTATATCTATGGCTTTGTCGGCAAGGGGTCTTTGTACCGCATACAGCCAGTGTTGCCAGATTTTGCAAGAGAAATAAGCAGCCAGGTCTATGAAAACAAGCCCAAAACGAGCGCCAAATTAGCCCATGAACATGTATATGTGGATTTGGGTGACGATAAACCCTGTCCGCGCATCTCTAGTGACCGGGGCTTATGTGGTTTAATCTCACTGGCTATCCTGTGTAAAAAAATCTGCTGCTTCAGCAAATCACTTTCCGTTACCGTTACAGATCTGCTGTTTAAGCCAAACATCACCTTCCTCTCCTCCATAAATGGGGTTTCTGAGGGCCAGCAGCAGGGGCAGCAGGTGTTTGAGGGTTCCAGCTTCATCATCGGCTGCTCCATCCAGCCACAATACCCAGGAGGATCCTTCCACCTCACACTCACTGGATCCAACACAACACACAACCACACCCAGCCAGCTGTCAATCACTCTGCCGACTTCCTGTTTCCTGCAGCAGACCACACCCACCAAGGAAACTACAGCTGTGTTTATCACGTCAATGTTTCTTCTCAAAACTTCTCATCAGAGAGCGAGCTCCTCTCTCTCACCGTCACAGGTAACATTAATGACATTTCAATTTGTTTGTAAGTGTGTTGCTCACATCAGTGGTTCTCAAACTTTTTCATGTCAAGGACCCCCAAATTGACACTTATTAGCCCGCGGACCCCATTTGAAAAGATATGCCAGGGACCCCCATAAGAGAAGATTTGTACGGCTCTCTAGCAGCGATTCTCAACCATTTTAATTTCAAGGACCCCCCAGTTTGACATGCATTAGGCTACGGACCCCCATTTAATGGCATTTCTATCCCTGGGACGCCATTTTATATTGTAAAATCACTCTGCGAGTGTACAAATGGACGGGTCCATTTGGTTCCATTTGTACACTTAACGGGTCCATTTGATTCCATTTGTACACTCTCAGAGTTACAGACCCATTTAAGGGTCCATTTGGTTCCTATCCACCAATTAGCTGGGGACCCCCTGGAACCCCCTCAAGCTAACCCTAACCCTACCACTGGGGGTCCCCGGACCCCACTTTGAGAACCAATGCCTTACATGATGTTTGGTGATGTTCTTATTCCAACATGTTTCTCTCACAGCATATCGTCTGACAGATGACATCATCAGAGTTATAGCCACAGTGCTGCTGCTGCTGCTGTTCATTCTGCTTTTCAGAATCCTCTATCGTCTCTGGCAGGTAATGTAAACATCTGTATTCAATACAAGACTGCAATGTAAATGAGAGTTACGCTTTTTGTTTTGATTTAAGAGAGCCAGAAGTGATCCAGTAAGTAATAGTTGTGCGCTGGCTGTGTTTTTCTCCAGGCCACCAGAGGGCAGAATGCAGGAGTGCAGAGGGTTTATTATAATGTAGGACGGGAGAACGTTGAGTTGGTTTATTATAACGTTGTTGCTTCTGATGCTGAAGCTGCTGGACCCAGTGAAGAGTCAGAATACCATCAGTATGAAGAGATAGGTCTACAAGTAGTTTCTGAAGCTGCTGCCAGTGAAGAGACAGATTACCACCAGTATGAAGAGGTGGATGTCTAGGACAGTGGTTCTCAAACTTTTTCATGTGAAGTACCCCAAAAATGATATGTATTTGGCCGCGGACCCCCATCTCAAAATATTTTGTTCCAGGGACCCCTAGAAGCAAAGATTTGAGTTACAAATTTTCGGTTTAAAAAAAATATATATATTCAAAGATTTTCACGATTTTTCAAAAATAGCTGATATACAAGCTCATAGCGCGGCACATTGAGCTTGCGCCGCACTTTGAGCTTGTAGATCTGCTATTTTTGAATAGCCAAAGTATAAAATATGGATAAAGGGGTTAACAATGATTGTGACACTTTATTAACTGATTTAGCTGGGGACCCCATGGTACCCCCCCAAAGACCCCTGGGGGTCCCTGGACCCTAGTTTGAGAACCAAAGGTCTGGGAGATGAAGCTGGGAGGTCGATGACACTCCAAGGAGTTCATCTCCATCACATAACTCTACATCAGTGGTTCTCAGAGGGTCCCTGGCAAAATGAGTTAATATACGATCAAAATCAATTGAATCTGCTATTTAGGTTTTTATCTTGAAAATGTTTGAAACGTTATGAATATTTTTGAAGTGTTTTATTAACACAAATCTTGAACGGGGGTCCCTGACACAAGATATTTTCAGATGGGGTTTATTGCCAACAACATCATTTGGGTGTCCTTCACTGTCAACGTTTTAGCATTGCAAAACATCACACTGAAATCATAATAATAATAATTATGCAATTAATATTGCAATTATGAATCAAGCATGTCATCTGATGAAGGGTCAACCTATTGTTCTATTGTGTCACAGCAGTTTGTCTAATGTGTGAGATCTTAGATAGTTGCTAGGTCTACAGTTTGTCTAATGTGTGAGATCTTAGATAGTTGCTAGGTCTACAGTATGTCTAATGTGTGAGATCTTACATAGTTGCTAGGTGTACAGTATGTCTAATGTGTGAGATCTTACATAGTTGCTAGGTGTACAGTATGTCTAATGTGTGAGATCTTAGATAGTTGCTAGGTCTACAGTATGTCTAATGTGTGAGATCTTACATAGTTGCTAGGTGTACAGTATGTCTAATGTGTGAGCTCTTAGATAGTTGCTACTGTAGGTGTACAGTATGTCTAATGTGTGAGATCTTACATAGTTGCTAGGTGTACAGTATGTCTAATGTGTGAGATATTAGATAGTTGCGTGTAAAGTGTGCTGTATGATTGTTCATTCATCCTTCAGTTCATAGATACTCACACATGAACCATCACAGTCTCAGGTAGAGAAGTATTGATCTCTTGTACAGTATGGATCTGGTTGGGTTGTAAGATCTATTTCTATTGACTGAATGAAACGTGCAGGTTTGTTAATATATGACATTGCATAGATTGATATGTTTATAAGCGCTGCTTTTGATGGTAACGTAAAGTTTCATTATCATTTTATTGTCAATATATGATGCCTGTGTTTTTTAATGTTGACGTTTTGCATGAGTTTTATTCATTTGTTTAAAAATATTATTTTTATGATCATTAAACCATGTGTGTAGCTTCTAGCAGTATTAACTTTATGTTAATTCTTGTAAAGATAACTGCTGCCAGATGAAAGGTTAGTATATACAAACAGTGTTTAACAGTTGAATTTATGAAAATGTATACCTTTACTTTATACCTTGAGAAATAATAATAAAAAGCTCCTTGATGAAAATGAAGTGTTTCTCTTCAATGTGTTGTTGTGTGTAGTAAGTAGACCATACATGGGCAACTGGCGGCCCGGGGGCCACATGCGGCCCCCACCTTCACTTAATGTGGCCCGCAGGTTAATATCGGAATATGATGACCGGCTTTAATTACTTCAGTCTATATTATAGTAGCTTAATAACTGTACAAATTCTATTGTCTTTTTTATGTCCAATGTATTTGTAGGCCTACTTAAGATCAAAACGTTAACATAAGTATAACTAAATGCATTTGAAATTAAATTAAAATGTTACTTTTCAGGATTCCAATTCAAAAACAGCAAAAATAGCAGATCTACAAGCTCAAAAGCTTTGAGCTTGTAGATCGGCTATTTTTGCTACTTTTGTGTGACATAGAATGGTAGAACATTTTCTCTCTTTTTGTTTTTTTCTACACTAACCACTTGAACCCCAGCATCGCTATTCAGGGGGGAACATTCACCAAAAATAGCAGATCTACAAGCTGACAAGGCAGCTTGTAGATCTGCTATTTTCGGTGAAGAAGTTTGGTGTAGAGGCAAAAAAAACAAAACACGAAGTACAGAGCCAAATGTCAAGTTTACTAAGTATTGAGGGGTTTATAAGTGGTTAAATCATACATGGGCAACTGGCGGCCCAGGGGCCACACGCGGCCCCCACCTTCACTTAATGCGGCCTGCAGGATAATATCAGAATACTGATATATCATTGATTTCAGCTGTTACAATTCCAAACATGCAAACATGACCTGCTTTAATTACTTCAGTCTATATTAGTAGTTTAATGACTAGTATACAAATTCTATTTTCTTTTTTATGTCCAATGTATTGTAAGTTCATAACAGAAGAATAACTAAATGCATTTGAAATTTAAAAAAAAAATGTTACTGAGCTTGTAGATCGGCTATTTTTGCTACTTTTGTGTGACATAGAATGGCGAAGTATGGCATTAATTTACAAAAAAAGTTAAAATATGGAGATAAGAGGTGTCTGCCCAACAGTATATGCAATGTGGCCCTCTGGAGTGAGTGTGGAAATATAGTGGCCCTCTCCATCCTCAAAGTTGCATCAAATCAGACATTAAATGTCTGGAAAATACATTTAAAAATGAATCCAAAATATTAAATAAAGTGTGTAAATAAAACTAATAAAGAAAGAAAAACATCAATTTACACAACACAGACGAAAGTACTGTCAAACAGGTCTATGAAGCTATGAAAAGGTGGACATCTACAACACAATGTTACACAATGTGGTTGGGGGGTCTCTGCTAGATCTCTCTCTCTCTCTCTCTCTCTCTCTCTCTCTCTCTCTCTCTCTCTCTCTCTCTCTCTCTCTCTCTCTCTCTCATCTAAGGGGTTTCTCTCCTGTTTAATTATTATAGGCTAGGTATAGGTTCAGTAATTATTTTTTGGTTCTTTCTGTTGGTCAGGGGTTTGAGTCAGTTTGAGGCGTCCTGGATTATTTCTATTATGTGGTCTTTGTCTCCCTCAAGTGGACCGAATGAGCAACAGGCCTGTGTGTGTGTCTGAGGAATAAGTCACATAACATTATTTTTCACTCTTCATACCACCAGTAACCTGTAAGCTGATCGTATGACGTTCTGTATAGTAGTGTGTATATCTGTCTGTCTCTTATATGTCATCATGATTTGTGTGCATGGGGATCTCATGTTAAACAAGCTCAGTGCTTTATGAGTCTTCCAGTTTAGTAGACCTTGTATTGTGAATTTGTATTTCCAATTTACTGTTGTTCACATGTCTTACTAAATAAAATACATCAATCAATCAAAACAGGACAATAATCACTCAGTACAATTCTATATTCATTGTGGGTTCATATTTAGTGTGTTATTTAAATTGCCAGTGTACCCTTGGCAACACATCGGTTTATAAGCTTAATTTTCAACAACAACAAAAAAGTCAACAAAGTCCACAGTTAACAAACTTGCCCCAACCCCCTCTTGTGTGTTGGCTAGTGCTGCGCGCCCTAGCAAGACCTGACAGAATGGGTTTCATTTGCAACCAGTATGAGGCCGGCGTGCAACCAGTGTGACGTCGTCTGTTAAGGCATTGGTTCTCAACGTGGGGTCCGGGGACCCCCAGGGGTACTTGAGGGGGTTCCAGGGGGTCCCCAGCTAAATGATGAATAGTATTAGGAACCAAATGGACCCTTATGGGTCTGTAACTCTGAGAGTGTACAAATGGAACCAAATGGACCCGTTAGGGTCCATTTGGTACCATTTGTACACTCTCAGAGTTAAATCAACATTGATTTTACAATATAAATTGGGGTCCCAGAGATAGAAATGCCATTAAATGGGGGCCCGTAGCCTAATGCATGTCAAACTGGGGCTCCTTGAAATTAAAATGGTTGAGAATCACTAGAGCCATAACAAATCTTCTCTTATGGGGAGTCCCTGGCTTATCTTTTCAAATGGGGGTCCGCGGGCTAATAAGAGTCAATTTGGGGGTCCTTGACATGAAAAAGTTTGAGAACCACTGTGTTAAGGGGGTCTATTGGCAGCTGCAGTTCATCGTTCTAACGGACCTCCTCGAGTAGCGGCGCTGTCTCAAAAGTGGGCGTGAAACGTGTAGTCCCCGCGTAATGCGAGTACTTTTCCCAGCACTTCCGGCTCCACCCGCTCCGCCTCCGGAGGCCTCAGATAGTGACGTATGTGACCTCTCCTTGTTGTTCATCACGTGCTCCTTGACAGAGACAGAGGGGAGGAAGCTGGAAGTGAATGACAACACCATGGTGATCCTACTCACTAAGTTACCCGAGGCTCAATGTCCTGCTGTAAGTACTGCTACTGTTGTCTAATATCACTTACATACATACATAATAATAATGTAATTTATGCACATAACACATTTACATGTACAGTGCAGATCACAGCAGAATAAAGTCATCAGTCAGTTTGATGAAACGTCCCATGGTAGCCCTAGAATGGCTGTGATATCACATACATGTAATGTATTCCATAATACACAGCCAGAGAGATCACCCCCAGGTAGCATACTTATCGTGGCGGTATATTCAAAGTTGTGGGGCTGCGTTAGCCTTAGATCAAGGCTATCGTAGATGTATTTGATCGATTTTGACATGTTTATCTCTACGAGAGTCTTAGCCCCCCCCCCCCCCCCCGTTTTGCCCTGGAATGTCACCAGTAAAGCCCGTACTTCTCCAAACATGTACACATGCAAAATATAAGGTGCTTACCCCAAATGTTACCTAGGTGTACGGCGTGATTGTGCAATGTATTAGTCCATATTGTACAATAAATAAGTGGTTTAATCCCGTCTGTGGCCGAACACCATTTTCCCCCCTCGTTGGCTTTCTGTTTACATTGAGCGTAATTCTGGCTTTCACCGGGTGCGCCCCGTCACTATCACCTATGGGAACTTCCGATAGAATCGGCCACAGACGGGAGTAAAACACTTCTTTATTGAAAGTTACGGACTAATACATTAGACAAAGACTCCGGACCTTTAGTTAACATTTGGTGCAAGTGGGCAAGCACCTTATATTTTGCATATATGGGTCTTATACGCTAAGACTGTAGATTAAAACAATGTCAACATCGATAAATGCTGCACATGGACAACATTTTCATACCCGTCGGGTCCGAAATGGTTGACCGAACATATGAAAATGTCTTTTGGTGAGACTGAGCACATTATGATACAATTAACGCATAATAGCGTTGTGATTGGTGTGAGGTAATTATAATCACACCTTCAGTTGCCACATACATATGTGCTCACCAAAGGACGTTTTCCTCTGTGGATAGCTTTAAAGCTCAGCTCAAGACCTCTTTCTTCACTCAGTGTTGTTATTCATGTCCTCACTGTTTTGCCTGATTTTGCTATTATTATCATGAAAGGTGCTATACAAATATTATTATTATGTTCAGTCCAGCAATCTTTTTTGTTTTGGTAAAGTTTAGTGATGCTGTGTAGGTGTTTATTCATGTTCTCATTCAGGTTGTTGAGGTTTATCTAAATGTTTAAGATGTAATAACAATGTGATGATGTCAGAGAAACATTATTTGATCACTGTCTGTCAACTCTGAACATAACGGATGTCGCATTGCAATGCTTCACACAGTCCACCGGGGGGAGCTGTTCACCAGCAGTAGAAGCTGCCTGCAGCACTGCAGACAGAGCATTTATTATGATGTGAGCAGTCGCTCTACCCCAATGGTTCTCAAAGTGGGGTCCGGGGACCCCTTGAGGGGTTTCCAGGGGGTCTCCAGCAAAATCAGTCCATACAGCATAACAATCTGTGTTCAAATCAGTTTAACCCTATACATAAGCTGTGTTGAAAGTAGCCGATCTACAAGCTCACAACACTTATAGATTGCCTATTTTCCAACAATGTTTAAAAAAATGTGAAAACATTTGAATATTTTTTAAACATCTTTACAACACAAATCTCGTATGGGGTGTCCCTGGTACAAAATATATTACGATGGGGATCTGCGACCAAATACAAAGTGATGTGGGGGTTCCAGGGAGCACAGTGGCACAGTCGCCTTACAGCTAGAAGGTCCTGGGTTCGATTACCGCCGGGGACACTGTGGGCGCTGGGAGCGTGTCCTCTCCTCCGTGTCATCAGTGCCCATACCCTAGGTGGGGTTGGCGAAAGGGCCTACTCTGTGTGGAGTTTGCATGTTCTCCCCGTGTCCCCTATGGTAGTTAATACCCTCACAAAAACATGCGGTAATCCTGGTCACTATACTGCCTCCCCCTGGTCAGCCGGGGCGCCTGATGGAGGGGAAATTGGCAGAGGGAGTGTAGCGCCCAGGATTATTTAGCAATTGGCACTGGGTGAAAAAAATGGGGTTGCAAAATCGTGGGATAAAATACAATCAAAAAGGTGAGAACCACAGACTGCTCTACCCTGAAGCAAACAGGCCGTTGTGTTTAGTGCAAAAACACACAGCTTTACCTTGCGTCAACAGTGCTGCTGCTCTTCTCATCAAATCACTGGCAGCACAAACCCATAACCATGTATTCAGTGTCTGCAGGTTTTCACTCAATCCCAGAGCTTCCAATATTGATGTAATATTGATTTATCGCCCAGCACTGCTGTTGTTTGTTATTGCCTTTTATCCCTTTTTAATCCCCAATTTAGTTGTTATGCCAATTAATTCCTCCCCAGTCCCCCCACACACATCTCTGTGTTGTTGTCACTGCTGTTGTGTCCTACTGACTTACCTGCTGAGAGAGGAGCCCCCATCGGGAGGACGTAGAGCCTTTCGTCCTACTCCTCCCGCCCAACACTACCCCCCCTGACTACTCTGCCGGGACCGTGGGAGAGGAGAGGCTCTGTCACGTGGAGGGACTAGGCTCTGTGGGTGGCCTCCTGGCCGGGCTCCTCCTTCATCTCACCAGGTCCAGGACCTGAGCGTTGCACCAGACTCCCCCCCGCTTCAAACATTTCATTCTGGCGTGATGATGGTGTCTTGGGCCGTGGTGGTACTGCAGGCTCCACTTGCGGCTTGCCTGAAAGGCCCTCCTCAAATCGTTTCCCCCCGGAAACGATATTTTTTGACCAATCACAACACTCGTTTCATTCATGGAGAATGTTAACAGATTTGTAAAGCATCAACGTCATTTCCTCGGGCTGTACTTCCGCCAAATGCAACCATTTCCGGTTGTCACTTCCTAGACAACCAACAGCCCAGGTCTTGCCCAGGGTGCCGCTTCAGCCGCAATCTAGGAACCCATAGTAAAAAAAAAAGGAAAAAACAGCATGTCCTCTGCTGAGATTACTTCAGCTGTATATATATTCTGGCCATTTGAAAATCGATCCACAATGCGTCGCATCGCGACGCATTGTGGATCGGCTATTTTCAAAAGATTTGTTGATGCATTTTGAACTTGTGAAATGGGACATGCTGCACAATGAGTACTTTTACTTTTGGTACTTTAAATATATTATAATGCCGATACTTTTGTACTTTGTAAGTACATTTTGACTACTTGTAACAGAGTATGTCTATCGATACTTTTACTTAAGTAAAACATGCAAGTACTTCCATCACTGATGACCATGATGAAGGGACTGTGCTTGTTGTACTTTTGCATCAAAGTAACTGCATACATGTCTCACTGTGCTGTGTCCTCCTCCTGCATACATGTCTCACTGTGCTGTGTCCTCCTGCATACATGTCTCACTGTGCTGTGTCATGTCTCACTGTGCTGTGTCCTCATACATGTCTCACTGTGCTGTGTCCTCATACATGTCTCACTGTGCTGTGTCCTCATACATGTCTCACTGTGCTGTGTCTTCATACATGTCTCACTGTGCTGTGTCCTCATACATGTCTCACTGTGCTGTGTCCTCATACATGTCTCACTGTGCTGTGTCCTCATACATGTCTCACTGTGCTGTGTCCTCATACATGTCTCACTGTGCTGTGTCCTCATACATGTCTCACTGTGCTGTGTCCTCATACATGTCTCACTGTGCTGTGTCCTCCTCCTGCATACATGTCTCACTGTGCTGTGTCCTCCTGCATACATGTCTCACTGTGCTGTGTCATGTCTCACTGTGCTGTGTCCTCATACATGTCTCACTGTGCTGTGTCCTCATACATGTCTCACTGTGCTGTGTCCTCCTGCATACATGTCTCACTGTGCTGTGTCATGTCTCACTGTGCTGTGTCCTCATACATGTCTCACTGTGCTGTGTCCTCATACATGTCTCACTGTGCTGTATAAAGTAACTGCATACATGTCTCACTGTGCTGTGTCCTCCTGCATACATGTCTCACTGTGCTGTGTCCTCCTCCTGCATACATGTCTCACTGTGCTGTGTCCTCCTGCATACATGTCTCACTGTGCTGTGTCATATCTCACTGTGCTGTGTCCTCATACATGTCTCACTGTGCTGTGTCCTCATACATGTCTCACTGTGCTGTGTCCTCATACATGTCTCACTGTGCTGTGTCCTCCTCCCCTTGCAGCTGTGTCACAGCGTGGTGGACGGGCTGTGCGGGCGAGAGGGCCCTCGCCTGGCAGACTACAGCGCCACCTGGAGCTTGGAGGAGTGGCTGCAGCTGCTGGAGTCTCTGTCGTCCTTCTTCCGCCTGGCCGTGGGGAACACCAGCTCTGAGGAGGAGGTCAGACGGTCTCACTGACCCTTCTATGTTGTCACTTTCACATAGGGGTGTAACTGTTAAAGGAGTAGTTCACCCCAAAAATTACTTATTTTCTATCAATTACACACCCCATGAAGCCTTGAATTTTTTCGTTTTTGTCGCATTCCGGAGCCAATGATTTGATGACCGGGTTGAAAGATGCTAATGTATCCGGTAGGAGACTCAAAGGAGCCTATTTGAGTCTCCTACCGAAATACACCCGGTCATCAAATTACTGGTTTAGGAATGCGACAAAAACATAAAAAGATCTCCATGAATTCAAGGCTTCATGGGGTGTGTAGTTGATAGAAAATAAGTAATTTATTTGGGTGAACTACTCCTTTAATCAATCTTATCAATGTATGTAATTGATTAAAATAATTGATTTAAAGAAATGGCTAAGAAATAGCGATCTACAAGCTCACAACGCATCGCCATGCCACATGTTGTGAGCTTGTTGATACAGTATATGTATATACATATAATATGGATGTGTGCCCCTCAACATGCCATTCAAACTTGGTGTTGATTGGAGGTTGCGTTCATGATATATGGCTTTTTTCCCTCTCATTTTGGAAGCCAAATTAGAGGCAAACATTATGGAATATAAAACCCCTGCTTGACAGTCCCTGTTACATGACTCCAGAGATCATTTGTACCCAATTTGGTGAAAATCATGTTTCTGGAACTAACAGTTTCTGCAACAAACCGTTTGTGCAATAAACGGTGACATTTGTAAAAGATTTGTGGCTCCACTATGGGTCTAAAAGACAAATGGCTTCTGGCTCAGTGGTGTTTACAGAGTTTCCCATCAGAGGTGTAGACGTTGGCAACAGCCTGCTCACAGAAATGATATTTAGTTTTGTTCTGAGTTTAAAACAATTGAAGATAGATCGTAATAAAACGTTTTTAAAACAATTTAAATGATAACAATAAAGAGGAACGCATCTGTGTAACCACTTTAACCATTATCTTATTCTTTGGCTATTAAAAAATAGCAGATATACAAGCTCACAGCGCGGCACCGAGTGCCGCGCTGTGAGCTTGTAGATCTGCTATTTTATTATAAATCATGGAAAATGTGTCCAAATGTTTGAATATATATTTATATATATGTTTTAAAGTGGACATTTTTAACTCAAATCTTTGCTTCTGGGGAGGTCCCTGGAACAACATATTTTGAGATGGGGGTCCGCTGCAAAATACATATCATTTTGGGTGGTCCTTGACATGAAAAGGTTTGAGAACCACTGATATTATAGCAACATATGTTTTTTTCCCCTAGGATTTAGAGGACATTTGTAGAATCCCCCAGAAGCAAAGATTTGAGTTACAAATGTTCGCTTTTTTTAAAAAGAAATATATATATTCAAAGATTTGCACAAGAATAGCAGATCTTCAAGCTCATAGCGCTATGCGCGTGCGTGTGTGTGTGCGTGCTCATGGCGTGTGTTGCTGTGCTGTGTGGCTGTGTGTGCGTGTGTGTGTGTGCTCATGGCGTGTGTTGCTGTGCTGTGTGAACTATAGGTGCAGGCAGTGCTGGCAGATGTGTCCAGCGGCCACAGGGAGGCGCTGCAGGCTGTGCTGAAGGCCAGACAGGAGGAGCTGTGCCAGGCTCTGCTGGACAGAACCAACAGCATCTCCAGCACCACGCTGCAGGACTTTGACTGGCAGCTCAAGGTACGACACCACCTCACCTCACTCTGGATCTATGTTGTCCAAGTGTTGATTTTCACATAACATTTTGATTTAGTTTATAGTTAAATAAAAAACATCACATGGATGCACCTATTGCAGTGGTTTTCAACCTTTTTCATGCCAAGGACCCCTAAATTGATATAAATTTGGCCGCGGACCCCCATCTGAAAACTTTTTGTGCCAGGGACCCCCAGAAGCACTCGGTGCCGCTCTATGAGCTTGTATATCTGCTATTTTTGAATAGCCAAAGCTAAGTGGTTAAAAATTATTGTGACGCTATGTTAACTCATTTTGCTGGGGACCCCCGTTTCTCCGGAACTACTATGCCAGGACCGGGGGAGAGGAGAGGCTCTGTCACGTGGAGGGACTAGGCTCTGTGGATGGCCTCCCGGCCGGGCTCCTCCTTCGTCTCACCAGGTCCAGGACCTGAGCGTTGCATCAGACTCCCCCCGATCCAAACATTTCACTCTGTCGTGATGGTGTCTTAGTGGTACTGCAGGCTCCACTTGCGGCTTGCCTGAAAGGTCCTCCTAAAAGGCCTCACCGTGGGTTTGTTGGGCTTCTTCCTCACGGAAGACGCAGGCTGGGGCGCCAACCCATACTGCTCCCACGGGTACCGTCTACATTCCGTCTGTCAACCGGAGTTCATAGTCTTTTGAATAAAATTCCATTTATGTTTTAGTGTAGTTTTAGTCGACTAAATATTATATGATTTTAGTCGAATAAATCTACAGTTGATTTAGTCAACTAAAATGTATTTTGTATTGCCCGATTTATACTTAGCAGTGTGCCGAAAAGTTGTAACATTTTGATACAACGTTGACAAAGTGCACCTTGAAGAACAATGGACTTAAAGTCAATGCCAGTGCATCCCTTTTAAAGGGATACTTCACCCCAAGAATTACTTATTTTCTATCAATTACATTGTCGCATTCCTAAGGCAATAATTTGATGACCGGCGGAAAGATGCTAATAGGAGACTAGGTAGGAGACTCAAAGTTGACACTTCATCCGGTCATCAAATTATTGACTTAGGAATGCGACAAAAACAAAAAAAATCTACATGAATTCATGGCTTCATGGAGTGTGTAATTGATAGGAAAACAATCATTTTGAGGGTGAACTATCCCTTTTTAAAGGGCCGTATCGTCATTACATTGTCATTACATACTGTATACACAGACAATGTTTCTGCTTAACCATTGGAACCCTTGTGTTCTGTGGCAAATGTTCACCGGAAAATTGCAAATCTACAAGCTCACAACACATTACAACACAACATGTTCTATGCTTGCAGATCAGCCATTTTTGGCAAATAATATTGTTGTTTATTGTTTGTTAAGGATCCCCATTAGTCTGCACCGTACTATTCTTCCTGGGGTCCAGGCAAAATAAGACATCTCAAATCATAAAATGCAGTACAGCATGGTCAATGTTGGTGAACAAAAACACAAACTTGGAGAGCAAAATGTACATTAAAAGTAAAATAATGGTCTGAAAATACCAATAATAACAATCTAATCTCATTTCCTTTCTGATTATTGCTTCCTTAAGTTTATTTTTGAAACCAAATGTATTTCTAGTTAGAGTCAAATGTGGGGGGAGAGTATTACAGTATGCTCTGGCTCTGTACATTACTGTTTTGTTAAGTGCATTGGTTCTGGGCAGAGGTAAAGTGAAGTGACAGCTTTAAGCCTTAGTGCCTGTCTAGTTTTATAACCATGTCTATCATTTGCAGGTAATAGCTGTAAAAATAGATTTGGTGTTGAACGGGGGGGGGCGGGGGGGGGGGGGGGGGGGAGGTATGCCCAAATATGGAGCTCCTCACCAGTGGTGTAAAGTGACTTAAGTACATTTACTCAAGTATGTACTTAAGTACAGTTTTGAGGTACTTTTACTTTGCTGGAGTATTTTCCAGTTTTCAGTACTTTTACTTCTACTCCACTATCTCAGAGGCAAATATTGCACTTTTACTCCACTACAATTATTTGAACTTTAGTTACTAGTTGCTTTGTAGATTTGGATTATTATTTCAAAACATACCCACTTCAGCCCTATATACATTTCGGCCATTTGAAAATAGTAGATCTACAAGCTCACAATGCGCCGCACTTTGAGCTTGTTTTACTCAAGTACATTTTTGAATTCTGGACTTTTACTTGTAACAGAGTATTTCTGCATTGCAGTATTGATACTTTTACTTAAGGGGGGGGGGGGGGGGGGGTTTGGCCAAATCATAGCCCTGTCCTCTAAGCACCCTAACAAAGGGTACGGCACTAGTTCGTTAAAATGCAACCATAAAATGAATCACCTGTAAGCCCATTTCATTTGACTGTTAAATTGTCTTCTTGATTTTATTGGCTGTTTTTTATTCCCATTAGCCCCGTGGACAGACAGACTGCATCTCCTTCTCCTCCTCCTCCTCCTCCTAGAGATAGATGTTACCTACTGTATACTCACTTTAAA
This sequence comes from Gymnoscopelus microlampas, assembly GCF_963454915.1. NCBI lineage: Eukaryota > Metazoa > Chordata > Actinopteri > Myctophiformes > Myctophidae > Gymnoscopelus > Gymnoscopelus microlampas. Next base: position 42,333,625 of record NC_139957.1, read on the forward strand.
GCATAGCATTATATTACATATTATTATTAGATTTATGGCGCCCAGGCTGGCCTGTACATCACCGTGTTAGTCTAGAATCCTACACCAGGGCTGCCAACACTCCTGGATCCACTCCCAAAATTCACCAGAACACAGGAAATTACAGTGCATGCCATCGTACAGAGATATAAACTTTTAAGTAATGAATGGTTATTATTAAAGATGAGTCTTACATTGCTTCAGTCATCAAATCAATTTCTGTAGGCCTGCTTTTTTAATGGAAATTGTACACATCATTTTCCAATGCTAGTAAAGCAAGCCTGATAAAAGTATTAAACTAACACAATTCACCAAAAAACACAGGAAATTACATCTACTCTGTTAAAAAAACTTGGGGGGAGGACCCCCAGACCCCCCGCTAGCCACGCCCCCCAACCAATCTCCTGGATTCTGACAGTCCAATGTTGGCAGCCCCAGTCCTACACTGTCCTGTCCTGACTCCTCAGCAGTGGTGGAAAGTAACTAAGTACATTTACTCAAGTACTGTACTTAAGTACAGTTCGGAGGTATTTTTTTACTTATACTGGAGTATTTTCAATTTTCAATAATTTAACTTTTTCTCCTCTACATCTCAGAAGCAAATATCGTACTTTTACTCCACTACAATTATTTGAAATATTTAGTTACTTTGCAGATATAAATTATTATATTATAAAACATACATTAACCACTTTAGCATTATTTTATACGTAGGCTATTTGAAAGTAGCCGATCTACAAGCTCACACACGCGTCACAACGTTGTCGTCTGTCATTGTAGGCGTACATTTTCAAAGGTTTCCAGTCTTACACCATCCTGTCTGTCTTACACCATCCTGTCTGTCTTACACCATCCTGTCTGTCTTATGTCTTTCACCGGGTGCAAAACGTTACCGATACGCTCTGCTTGGAATCAAAAACCAGCTGAATATCCAGGGTGTCCATTTCAACATATCTCTCATGTTTCCACATGGCAGAGGACATCGCTGAGAGACTCATCATTGAGGTTTTAAAAAAAAAAGATAAATGATTAACCCTTTAAGACCGGTAACGAATCTGTGTCAATTTTTGATTTCTTTGACTATTCATAGATAGCAGATCTACAAGCTCGCAGCGTGGCACAGAGTTTTGAGCTTGTAGATCTGCTATTTTTGAAGAAAAAAAAACGTTAAAATGTGTATAAATCTTTTAATATATATATTTTTAAAGCAAACATTTGTAACTCAAATATTTGCTTCTGGGGGGATTCTACAAATGTTTTCTAAATCCTAACAGTTTCTTTGAAAATGTATTTGGCCGCGGACTCCCCCATCTCAACATATTTTGTTCCAGGGACCCCCCAGAAGTTGTAACAAGTTAAAAATGTTGGCTTTAAAAAATACAAAAAATCACACATTTTCACTACTTTTCCAAAAATAGCCAAAGAAATCTAAAGTATGTACGTGAGGTTAAGCATAAGGTGGTAAAGTACGTATGTGCATGAGATTACAAGGGTCAATCCCTCAAGGACTACTCAACAACCTCCTCCAGGAGGTCTCGCATGCTTGCGTTGTGAGCTTGTAGATCTGCAATTTTTATTAGTTTTTTTTTTTCAAAAAAAAATAAAAATGTGGAATATTATTTTTTAACAATTTAGACAAAATCTTGCATGGGGGGTCCCTGGCATACAATATTTTCAGGTGGGGGGTCCATGGCCAAATCCATGTTTAACTTGACTTGATGAAAATGTTTGAGAACCACAGCGTTATCTCTCCTTCCATTTTTCTCTCACCTTGGATAAAGGCATTATATAAGTGCACCATTTACTACTGTATGTCATGACTCAGAGTGTCATTATATATTAGAAAATAACGGTGGTTAAAAAATAAAATCTCTCTCTCTCTCTCTCTGTGTTAGTCAATTCAAAGGGATTTATTGGCATCTGAAAACACGTTTTACATTGCCAAAGCAAAAGTGGAACAAAACAAAATAATGTATGACATATTGAAAGGGAATAAAGGCATTTGTAAACAGAGCTGTGCTACATTACAACAATCTCTCTCTCTCTCTCTCTCTCTCTCTCTCTCTCTCTCTCTCTCTCTCTCTCTCTCTCTCTCTCTCTCTCTCTCTCTCTCTCTCTCTCTCTCTCTCTCTCTCTCTCTCTCTCTCTCTCTCTCTCTCTCTCTCTCTCTCTCTCTCTCTCAAAAAATGGCAGCAAAAGTAGGATAAATCTGCTACTAAGTGTTTTTGGGGAGGAGCCTTTGAAGCATTGGTGAGAGCCAGAATTAGAGTGGATTTAGTTTTTTTATTCTCTCTGTGGTGTTTCAATGAGCCTGTTCTGTTGTGGAGGAGCGTTTGGTTTTTAATTTGGTACTACCACAAGACTGTAAGCATCTGTGTGTCATTTTTAGAAATTGTCTTATTCTTGTATTCTGTACTAATTCTATACGTACATATTATTCTATGCATGTATATTTTCATCCACGGCTCTGGTTCCAGTGATCCAGCTGTCTGACACGTTCATAAGTGATCGCGGAATTTGCCGTCGCTTTGAAATGACGCTAGAGTGCGTTCCGATCCTATGAGGCCAATTTGTGTCATTCTTAGATTTGAGCTTAAAAAGCATTATTTTACACTTTGGCTATTCAAAAATAGCAGATATACAAGCTCATAGCGCGGCACCGAGTGCCGCGCTATGAGCTTGTAGATCTGCTATTTTTGAGAAATCGTAAAAATGTGTGCAAATCTTTGAATATAGATTTCTTCAAGCGAACATTTGTTACTCAGATCTTTGCTTCTGGGGGATTCTACAAATGTCTTCTAAATCCTAACAGTTTTTAGCTTAGGCTTAGGTGCGAGTGGAGGACGCGAGGAGAGTGAGCGAGTGTTGCTTGTTCAGGGTGGGATTGTCGGGTCTCTTCTCTACATGTAAAGTGTCTTGAGACAACTTGTTGTGATTTGACACTTTAATAAAATTGAATTGAATTGAATTGAACGTTTGGGGTATCGGAATTCAGCTATAGAGTTAGTGTCGAAGTGTCCTTGAGCAAGACACTGAACCCCTAACTGCTCCCGACGAGCACGTTGGTGCCTTGCATGGTTTGCTCCGGCATCGGTGTATGAATGTGATGCACATGTAAAGCACCCTTGGATAAAGGCGTTATATAAATGCACCATTTACTACTGTTATGTCATGACTGAGAGTGTCATTATTTATTAGAAAATAAAGGTGGTTAAAAAAAAAAATCTCTCTCTCTCCCTGTCTCGCTCTCTGTGTCTCTCTCTCAGTTAGCGTTGTCCAGTGATAAGATCCAGTCCCTCCAGACTCCTCTGTTGAGTCTCAGTTTGGACGTGAGGGAGAACGGAGTCCTCCGGCCCGTTGTCATGGAGATGAGCAGAGACGAGCTCAACGGCCTCGTCAGCTCACTGGAGGCTGCCAACAAGGTAGCTGTCTGTCTGTCTGTCTGTCTGTCCCTGTCTCACAGTGTCACTATCATTCTCTCTCTCTCTCTCTCTCTCTCTCTCTCTCTCTCTCTCTCTCTCTCTCTCTCTCTCTCTCTCTCTCTCTCTCTCTCTCTCTGTGTCTCTCTCTCTCTCTCTCTGTGTCTCTCTCTCTCTCTCCTCTCTGTATGGTGTGTAGAACACAGAGAGCGTGTCATTGGCACTCAGTCTCTACCTTAGCGTATAGCAGGGAGAAAATGCTGAGTCGTGTGCTCTGCCCTCTGGTGACTCATTGTGTTAAGAGCAGCCGCTGTGTTTATCCCTGTATGTCACCCAAATAACACACATTCTCACACACACACACACACACACACACACACACACACACCTCAGCCCGTTGGTGCAAGGGTCCAAGAACCCTCAGGGTACCTTGAGGGGTGAAATAATACGTAAATGGATGCATTTATACAGCCTTTTATCCAAGGTGCTTTACTGTGTGTATTACATTCACACACACACACACACACACACACACACACACACACACACACACACACACACACACACACACACACACACACACACACACACACACACACACCGATGGCGGAGGAAACCATGCAAGGCACCAACCTGCTCCTCCGTAGCAGTTAGGGGTTCAGTGTCTTGCTCAAGGACACTTCGTCACTGTAACTCAGGGAGAACCCCGGGATCGAACTGCGACCGCTCTATACCTCCTGAGCCATCGCCGCCTCTAGGGGGGGGTTCCAAATGGAGCCTTATAGGTCTGTAACTCAGAGTTGGGGGGGTCCTTGAAATTAAAAGGTTAGGGTTGCACGTCATCACAATACAACACTAAAGTGTATCTTTAGTTTGATAATAGAATGCGTCTGGATCGGTAGTTCACAGGTTTTCAAAATGAGGGCGCTAGAGGGCAAATTGGAAAGGGGGAAAAAAGGCGAAAGAAACAAAGAGAAAAAAGCCTGTTTCTCGGTTGTTCAATTAACCGACACAAGATTACGTTGGTTAGAGGTTGTAAAGATTACATTAAACACATTAAAAATGTGTAATGATTGTCTAATCCGTTGGCTCTCAAAATGGGGTCGGGGGACCCCCAGGGGTCCTTGGGGGAGGTTCCAGGGGGTCCCCAGCTAAATGTGTTAATATAGCATCACAATAATTTTAACCGCTTTAACCTTTTATACTTTGGCAATTCAAAAATAGCAGATCTACAAGCTCATGGCGCGGCACCAAGTGCCGCGCCATGAGCTTGTAGATCTGCTATTTTTGAAAAATGGTGAAAATGTGTGTAAATCTTTGAATGTAATACTTTTTTAAAGCGAACATTTGTAGCTCAAATCTTTGCTTCTGGGGGTCCCTGGAACAAATTATTTTGACTTGAGGGTCCGCGGCCAAATACATGTACTTTTGGGGGTCCTTCACATGAAAATGTTTGAGCACCACTGATATAATCGTCACTGAAACGGCACGATAATGTTATGGCATGATGGATGATTGGCAAATGGGGATCCAGAACTCAAGCCAGCTTGAAGCTTGAAGATCTGCAGATCCATTCAGAAGCCAAGCACCTCAATGGACTCTGAAACCCAGATTGTCGCATAGCGATGCTGCCAGTGGTGTAAAGTAACTAGTGTAAGTACATTTACTCAAGTAATGTACTTAAGTGCAATTTTGAGGTATTTTTTACTTTACTGGAGAATTTACAATTTTCAGTGCTTTTACTTCTACTCCACTACATCTCAGAGGCAAATATTATACTTTTTACTCCACTTCAATTATTTGACAACTTTAGTTACTACTGTAGTTACGTTGTCGATTTTGATTATTATTACAAAACATACATTAACCACTTCAGCCCTAAATACATTTCGGCCATTTGAATATAGCAGATCTACAAGTAGAATTGTAGATCTGCTATTTTCAAACCATTTCTATACATTTTGAAAACTTGTGAAATGGGACATTCTGCAATACATGATGAGTACTGTACTTTGTGCTTTTGGTACTTTAAGTACATTTTGATGTCAATACTTTTGTACTTTTACTCAAGTAAATTTTGAATTTCGGACTTTTACACAGTATTTCCACATTGCAGTATTGATAGTTTTACTTAAGTAAAATATGTGAGTACTTTTTCCACCACTGGATGCCGCGCGTTGTGAGCTTTTATATCGGCTATTTTTTTGCACGACACCATTGTACACCGACCTATGATATAGGAATAGGATTTAAGTGGTTAATTGGTTCATTGATGTATAATTTTCAGGGAGAACAGAACAAAACAGAACATCGGTTTCAGGTTCCAAAATGTGTCTGCATCCGTTGTTCCTTCAGTCTGAAAGTCACAGCCTGGAGCACGCCTTCAGTTTCACACCGCTGCACAAGACCAGTGCCTTACATGTACTTAAGTATATTTACTTGAGTGCTGGACATAAGTACATATTTTGAGTATCTGTACTTTACTTACAGCGAGTGCCGCGCTATGAGCTTGTAGATCTGCTATTTTTTTTTTTTAAATCGTTAGAATAATATGTGCAAATTTTGAATATTTTGTTCCTGGGACCCCCCAGAAGCAAAGATTTGAGTTAAAAATGTTGTTTCCAAAAAATATATGGATTCAAAGATTTTTTTTAAATAGCACATCTACAAGCTCGTAGCGCTGCACTCGGTGCTGTGCTACAAGCTTGTATATCTGCTATTTTTGAATAGCCCAAAGTATAAAATAATGGTTATAGCAAAAATTGTGGCCGAAATATATATATATATATATATATATATATATATATATATATATATATATATATATATATATATATATATAGGGCTGAAGTGGTTAGTGTGTTTTTTAATAATAATTATAAGTAACTAGTATCTAACGTTTTCATATAATTGTAGTGGAGTAAAAGTACAACATTTTCCTCTGAGATGTAGTGGAGTAGAAGTAAAGTATTGGATATTGGAAATACTCAAGTAAAGTATAAAAAAAAAATCCTCAAAATTGTACTTAAGTACAGTACTTGAGTAAATGTACTTAGTTACTTTATACCACTGATATTGACTGATGTGTGTTTGTGTGTCTTCCCAGGTGGTGTTGCAGTTGAAATGACCTCTGACCCCACCACGCACTACAGGGCCAAAAGACATCAGAGGAGGGACTGGCTGTTAAAACATCACTGTAAAACAGGGGTCTTCAACAGGGGGTCCGGGACCCCTAGGGGGTCCTCAGAGTTACTACAGGGGGTCCGCCAAATCTTTGTGATATGATTTTTTCTTTTTTTTTTTTACATGTACCACTTGAACCATAGCATCCCTTTTCTAAGGAGAAGTTTAGCCAAAAATAGCAGATCTACAAGATCACAACGCCTTGCGCTGCGAGGTATTGTGAGCTTTTTTTGGCTATTTTGGCAAAGAGTTATAGGTGTAGAGGGGAAAAAAGAGCAGCAAAAGTTTATCTGAAACACAATTTTATACAATATAGAGGGTGTCCCTGCTTCATCTCTTTCTCAGCTAGGGGGTCCTTGGCCTGAAAACGTTGAAGACCCCTGCTGTAAAACACAGAAACCTTGTATCTCCATATTTCAACTTTTTTATGTTGTTCGTTTTTTTGTCAATGAATGCCCCTGCTCTGCGGATTATTTTTCGTACGAGAGTGTCACGCAAAAGTAGCGCAAGTAGCCGACGTACTTGTAGATCGGCTGTGTCTGTGGGTTATATATTGAACCAATGTTGAGCGTGATGTTCAGAGCGTGATGTTCACACGCTCTATACCAGGGGTCTTCAACAGGGGGTCCGGGACCCCTAGGGGGTCCTCAGAGCTACTATAGGGGGTCCGCCAAATCCTTGTGTGATAGGATTTCGATTTCTTTTTACATTAACCACTTGAACCCTACAATTCCTTTTCTGAAGGGGAACATTAGCCGAAAATAGCAGATCTACAAGCTCTCAACTCGAAACGCGAGCTTGTAGATCTACTCAACCATGCTACTTTTGCCGTTTTTGAATTTGAATCGTGAAAAGTTAACAGTTTTGGACACATGAGGTTTCCACCATGCAGACAGAGATGATATCTATTTATTTAACCTGTTCCCTGTCAGCTTGCTTGGAACCTCGATGGTAAATAGCTTTTTTTTGCCCAAAGCTGCCTTGAGGTTGAGAAGCTCCATTTGACAGACGTATAGTATAGTGAGACAAAGTTTGATAACAACTCGTTCAATTTGTTTGGAAAAAGCAACAAGGCCTTCTGTAAGAAAACTGCCTTGTTTGTGTATCTTTATTCAGTAAACTCTTAACTGCATTCCATGTTATGTTCTTCTAATGTGACTTTGTGAGTTTCGAATGCATTGTAATTGTATAATAAAACATGTTGAAATGAAATATATCTGTCTGTTTATTTACAGAAGCCAGGACGTCCTGACATGCTTAATTCCCCAAACAGATGATTCACTTTCTGGGTAAAAAAAAAAAGTCACATTCTGACTGTTGGGGAAATAACTGGAGAAATGTAGTTCAGTTTAGTTTATTTAGCACATTGTTATAAAACAAGTTGCTGTGCGAGGAAAGGAAGAAGCCAGCAGGCTTATTTGGAATCCTTTCCATAATGGAAGAGGTCGTTATATAACATAGATTAAAAAGTTCAATAAGAACAATACAAAACAATACGGTTTACAAGGGGAGCAGCAGTGCAATAAAAACAGAAACGGCACAAAAGAAGAAAAAGACAAAACAAATTTGTGAAATCATCTCTGGCAAGATTTGGCCAGGGGCCCGCCGGGCTCTAAACTAGGTCCCCTAGGCTAGTACAGGGTTTCTCAAATAGGGTGCCGTGATGCAAGTCCAGCGGTGCCGCAGAATACTTTGATAATATTTGGAATTTATCAATATCACTTCAGTTTAACCACTTAGACCGTCTAGACTTAGTAAAACGGACGCGAGTTGCACTGTTCTTGGTGCTTTTTTTTTCATTCTACAGTACACCAAGTCTCTTCGCCAAAAATAGCAGATCTACAAGCTCACAACGCGCCACGTTGTGACGCGTTGTGAGCTTGTAGATCGGCTATTTTTTGGAAAACGCTCCCCCCAGAATAGGGATGCTGGGGTTCAAGTGGTTAAACACCAAGTGCAAACGTTCTGTCCTGATGGAAACGATATTCTCTCAAGTTTTCCGCAAGACTTATACTGGATCTTAGAGGGAAAGTTTCACATATTTACGTAGCATAATATGACATAAGGTTCTAGAAATGAACAATGTCATTCAGGGGTGCCGTGGATGATAAAGTTATTTACAGGGGTGACCTGAGCCAAAAAAAGTTTGAGAACCATTGCCCTAGTATTTCGCTTTACACCAAATTTCTTTGATGAAAAATGCCGATCCACAAGCTCACAACGCATCGCGATGCGTTGTGAGCTTGTTGATCGGCATTTTTTGCTGACTATAGGCTTAATTCACCCCAGAATAGAAAGGCTAGGGTTCAAGTGGTTAATCTCAGAGGGAATGGTCCTCTGAAAGGATGATTATGAGAAGGTCAGGGTCACAATCCAGATATCCAGAGCAGTGGTTCTCAAACTTTGTCGTGTCAAGGACCCCTAAATTCATATGTATTTGGTGGCGGACCCCCATTTGAATATGTTTTGTGCCAGGGACCCCCAGAAGAGAAGACTTTTTGCATTGCGAAACATAAAAAAATGTTAAAAAAATAGCAGATGTACAAGGTGTACGAGCTTGTATATCTGGTATTTTTTAAATATCTAACATATAAATGGATAAAGTGGTTAAAATGATTGTGATGCTATATTAACACATTTTACTCAGGACCCGCTGGAACTCCCCCCCCCCCCCCCCCCCCCACCCCCAAGGACCCCTGGGGGTCCCCGGACTCCACTTTGAGAACCACTGATCTAGAACAAGAGATACAGGCCAAGGTTTGCATCATGAGGTGCATTTGATCGATAACGAGTTTGTCACGTAGCCATCGTCACTCTGTCTCTCTCACTCTATGAATTAAAACTCTGCTCTCCTATTATTAGAAATAGAGCTGCTTGTACTTGAGACAGCTGATGCAAATACTATAGAGCGTGCCAAAAATCCTGAAGGGGGCGTCAACAAGTGTCTTTTGGTAGCAGCGGACATCTTCGAGGGGTATAAACCAGGTTGGCTTAACATTGCCCGAAACAAACATGTCTGCGCTACTATGCCACGTGAAGTAATGTTACTTCCACCGAATTAGTTACATTTTCGCCAGAAACGGACTGTATCAAATATAAGTGACTGACTATCATAAACGATACAGAGCCCTGACAATATCGCCAAGACAGTTTGTTTATTTTTGGAACACAATTCTTATATGAGACGATTCTAAGATGACTCAATGTTATTCTCCATGGAGAAATTACTTTACGAACCTGGGGATGAACAAGTGACGTCAGGACTTCTTTGTTTGTTTTGCTCAAAGTGCTCATTTACATATACGTGTGGCAACCAGATGATGTGGGAGGTAGACAGAGGTGGAAGAAGTACTCAGATATTTTACTTAAGTAAAAGTACCAATACCGCAGTATAAAAATACTCTGTTACAAGTAAAAGGCCTGTGTTCAAAATGTTCCTTGAGTAAAAGTACAAAAGTATTGGCATCAAAATATACTTAAACTACTGTACCAAAAGTAAAAGTACTAAGATGTTTGAAAATAGCAGATCTACAAGCTCACAATGCGTTGTGAGCTTGTAGATCGCGTATTTTCAAATATTATGTATAAAGTAGGGCTGAAGTGGTTGATGTATGTTTTGTAATATAATCATTTATATCTGCAAAGTAACTAGTAACTAAAGTAACTAAAAGTAATTGTAACTAAAAGTAATTGTAGTGGAGTAAAAGTACAACATTTGCCTCTGAGATGTAGTGGAGTAGAAGTAAAAGCACTGAAACACTCCAGTAATGCAAAAATGCCTCAACATTGTACTTAAGTACAGTACTTGAGTAAATGTACTTAGTTACTTTACACCACGGGTGAGAAGTTCAGTCACCCGGGAGAGACTGGGAGCATAACCGCTGCTCCTTCATGTGGAAACATGGAGCCAGAGGCCCCCCGGGGCAGACCGAGGACCACGGGGGGGATTATGTCTACACGCTGGCCTTGTATAACGTCTCGCTCGTGGCTAATGTTGGGACAAGGACGTCTGGAGCTCTCTGCTGCATCTGTTGCCCTCGCTACCCGACTCCGGATAAGCGGTTGAAATTGGATGGATGGATGGATGGATGTTGTTCTTCAGCGTGGTGACACTATTTGTCTTCAGACTTCTTAACTCATTGGTTCTCAAAGTGGGGTCCGGGGACCCCCAGGGGTACTTGAAGGGATACCAGGGGGTCCCCAGCTAAATGATTTATAGGAACCAAATGGACCCTTATGGGTCTGTAACTCTGAGAGTGTACAAATGGAACCAAATGGACCCTTATGGGTCTGTAACTCTGAGAGTGTACAAATGGAACCAAATGGACCCTTATGGGTCTGTGACTCTGGGAGTGTACACATGGAACCACATGGACCCTAACAGGTTCATTTGGTTCCATTTGCACTCTCAGAGTTAAATTAACATTGATTTTACGATATGAATTGGGGTACCAGAGATAGAAATGCCATTAAATGGGGGTCCGTAGCCTCTAATGCATGTCAAACTGTGGGGTCCTTGAAATTAAAATGGTTGAAAATCACTGCTAGAGACGTACTAATCTTCTCTTATGGGGGTCCTGGGCATATCTTTTCAAATGGGGGTCCGCGGAATAATAAGTGTCAATTTGGAAAAAATGTACTCAAAGAACAAAAAGTAGAAGTATTAAAATGTTTGTAAATAGCAGATAGCAGAACAAGTTCACAATTTTCAAATAGCCTATGTATAAAATAGGACTAAAGTGGTTAATGTGTGTTTTATAATATAATATAATTGATATCTGCAAAGTAACTAGTAACTCAAGTTTTCAAATAATTGTAGTGAAGTTAAAGTATAATATTTGCCTCTGAGATGCAGTGGAGTAGAAGTAAAAGTATTGAAAATGGGAAATACTCCAGTAAAATAAAAAATCCTCAAAAGTGTACTTCACAGTATAGTACTTGAGTAAATGTACTTAGTTTACTTTTACTTGCAGTACTTTAAGTATGTTTTGAAGCCAATACTTTTGTACTTTTACTCAAGTACATTTTTAATACCGGACTTTAACTTGTAACATAGTTCTACATTGCAGTAGCCTATTATATGTTTACTTAAGTCAAACAATGGGAGTAGGGCTACTTTTTCCACCACTGTGGACTTGTTGGCTCACCAATCCGGTGATTTGCAAATGTTGTTCACCTGTGTCTTGTTTAGTCGCAGCCAATCTAGCCCTGAAACATGGCTGTCGCTACTTGTTCCTGGTTTTTGAAATGTCTATATTTACATCCCGTACATCTACATAAACGTTCAGATTTCAAATATCAAGTGCTTACTCCACGGCCACGGATGTAGGAAGTTAAAACGCTTGGATTCTGTACCCGTATCTTCCGTATTGTGCAAGAAAAAGCATTTTACTCCTATTGTTGATGGCTGTTTTTTTCATAGTTATAATGCACCAGAGTGCAGTACACGTCCCAACCGATAGGGTCGCGCAGTTAAAAGCATGGAGAAAACGCTTAAGAAAATGGCCACCGATCGGAATAAAATGCTTTTTATCGAACAATACGGTATAGATACGGGTACTTAGACCCAGGCGTTTCAACTTGTAACATCCATGGCCGCGGGGGTCAGCACTTTATATTTGAAATCTGAACGTTTATGTAGATGTACGGGTTGTAAATGTAGACATTTCAAAAGCCAGGAACAAGTAGCGCCATGACGCTTGTGACAGACCAGCGTCATGTCCTTATTAGCGCCTCAGAACACCTGTGTTACTTAAAGCTCCCTGTGTTTGCTGCTCACTGACTGTTTGTCATGATGTTGTTGTCATGTAAGTAGTCAGTCTTTTCTTTGTTCTGTAGGCTATAGTTTCCCTGATTCCTATTAGTGTAGTCTAGTGTCCTCCTAGTCCATATAGTTTGCCTCGTCGTGTTCATCTTGTCTTAATAAAAAAAAACAGGAATTTGGACCGCACGCTCTGCTTTTAATTGCCTCACATCCAGTGGTGGAAAGTAACTAAGTACATTTACTTAAGTACTGTAGGCCTACATAAGTACAATTTTGAGGTCTTTACTTGAGTATTTCCAATACGTCTACCCCACTACATCTCAGAGGAAAATGTTGTGCTTTTACTCCACTACAACTATTTGAAAACTGTCAGACATGAATTATATTAAGAAACATACATTAACCACTCTAGCCCTATTTTATACCTAGGCTATTTGAAAATAGCTGATCTACAAGCTCACAACGTGTCACATCTCTATGCATTGTGAGCTTGTAGATCTGCTCTTTTCAAATATTTTAGTACTTTTACTTTTGGTACTTTAAGTACATTTTGATGCCAATACTTTTGTACTTTTACTCAAGTACATGTTTAATTCTGGACTTTTACTTGTAACAGAGTGGCCTATTTCTATATTCCAGTATTGGTACTTTTACTTAAGTAAAGAATTAGAGTAGGCTACTTTTTCCACCACTGGCTAAACCTACAATTGAGTCCTATTTGGACCCCTTGCTGTCCCCCGAACCTCCCGTTGAGAACCGGTGTGTTGTGATAGGCTGAACGCACGTGTCCGCCACACAGTCAGAGAGAGAGGAGAGAGAGAGAGAGGATCGGAGAGCCGGTGGATCCAGTGGATTCCTTCATTCTGCGGACATTGATGATGAAAACACTTTAGAGAGATAGAGACGCACCTATACAGACAGACAGCATTCAGCGGGACAAGCAACACACACACACACACACACACACACACACACACACACACACACACACACACACACACACACACACCGCAACGAACCGCGCAACGTTACGTGACTGTCTCTCTCTCTCTCTCTCTCTCTCTCTCTCTCTCTCTCTCTCTCTCTCTCTCTCTCTCTCTCGGTTATTCGTGCATTGCGGCTTTTCTTTCCTTTCAATCTTTCTTTCTATCATCAAATGATGAACTTGAACTTGGTGCTCGGCGGTTGGTGACGTGTTGTCGTCATCAGTGCATCATCACGGGATTCATTCATTCATTCAGTTGATCTGCCTGCTGCTGCAGACTGAAGGATTTGGTGCTGAGGAGAGACAGGAGGAGAGAGAGAGAGGAGGAGGCTCTACAGAGAGAGAGAGAGAGAGAGAGAGAGAGAGAGAGAGAGAGGGAGAGGGAGAGAGAGAGAGACAGGAGCTAGGAGAGGAGGCTCTGCAACACACACAGAGAGAGGAAAAATGCGCAGCATCCCTTCAGATGTGCGCGTTATAGAGCACGATGCTCCACTTGGAGAATGACTGGAAGCTTAAAGGTGAGCCGCGCTCCTGCTTTTGACATCCCACCCGAGTCACCGACAGACAGACAGACAGACAGACAGACAGACAGGATCTATAGCCTATAGGTCTACGTGTTGTTGGATGTATTGAGCACCTGGAGGAAGGAGACAGGCTGTGGCTGTACCGTATACCGCTTTTTCGGCCGGGTTGGATGCTCTGTCCACACTGCAGGTGAAACGTTTTCTTCCATATACTGCAGATATTTTTTTCTCTCTCTCTCTCTCTCGTTGACACGTTTTCGATGTGGGCTCTGTTGGAATAACAATAATAATAATAATAGACCTACTATAGGCTGCTGCTACAGTCCTTTTTTTTGTGTGGCTGCAGTCTTCATTGTGACTGTTATCATAACCTAGCTAAGTTGCGTCTCTCTCCTGTGAGCATCTCTGTGTCAAAGGAGCCTTTTTTAGTTTTTCTCGTCTCCTCTCCTCCGTCCGTCCTGGGATCAAAGTTGGTGAGGATGTGGAGTCATGTGGACCGGGGGCACTGGGGGGTGTGCTGGTGTGTGGTGTCCCTACTGGTCACTATGGTGAGCGGGGCGCAGAGGTGAGGAACCGCGAGCACACACACACACACACACACACACACACACACACACACACACACACACACACACACACACACACACACACACACACACACGCGTGCACACACATACACACACAGTTATGTGATATCTGCATTTCGGACAGTTTCTTAATAGTCCTCCTTGTTTGATTTGAATAATTCTATATCATTGTGCATTGCTTCCTGTGTGTGTGTGTGTGTGTGTGTGTGTGTGTGTGTGTGTGTGTGTGTGTGTGTGTGTGTGTGTGTGTGTGCGTGTGTGTGTGCGTGTGCGTGTGCATGTGAGGTGTGTGTGTGTGCGTGTGTAAATAAATATATGTATATATGTATATGTTTCATGTGCATGTATGTATATGATAAATCCATAAATGTAGGCCTATGTGATGAATTAATAAACGTACGTGTCTCCTTGCAGCGCCAACGAGCCCAGTAACATGTCCTATGTGAAAGCCACCGTGGACAAGCTGCTGAAGGGCTATGACATTCGTCTGAGGCCTGACTTTGGAGGTAAAAAAAAAAACAGAAGAGAAAAACCCTTTAGGCTGACCCCACATTAAAATGTCACAGCGACCACCATGACCATTCACCACAATGGGATTTAAATCGTTCAGAAAATACTCTCATACTGTATATTTATATATAGGCTAGTACTGTACCTATATATGATTTAGCATTAAAACCGGGAACACATCTGTGTTATGTTAGATTTTAGCGTTGGCAATTAAAAAATAGCAGATATACAAGCGCGTGGATCTGCTATGTTTGAAAAATCGTGAATATGTGTGAAAATCTTTGAATATGTATATATTTTTTTAAAGTGAACATTTTTCACTCAAATCTTTGCTTCTGGGGGAGGTCACTGGAACAAAGTATTTTGTTAGCATTATTTTATACTTTTGGCAATTTTTTTTTTGAAAAATCACGAACATTTGTGCAAATCTTTGAATATATATATATATCTTTAAAGCAAACATTTGTAACTGAAATCTTTGCTTCTCGGGGGTCACTGGAACCAAATATTTAGAGATGGAGGGGGGTCCGCGGCCAAATACATATCATTTTGGGTGGTCCTTGACATGGAAAAAGTTTGAGAACCACTGATATTATTATTATAGCAACATACGTTTTTTCAGAAAACTGTTAGAATTTAGAAGACATTTTGTAGAATCTCGGCCTCAGGTGTTAATGGGTTAATAATGTTTGTAATTATTCCATTTTCCAAGGTGCCCCTGTGGACGTCGGCATGAGCATCGACATCGCCAGCATCGACATGGTGTCAGAAGTCAACATGGTGAGTGAGACGCACAAAGCTCTGCTGTGACAATATGGGACATCATTGTGGTTGGGAGCAGAGGAGTCCCTCAGGGCCCTGCGCTAGTACTGTATCTTTTTATGTTTTCGCTCAACGTTAAAATATTTTCGCTGGAAAATTAGCCGATCTATAAGTTGCGTTTTTTCCCTAGAATACGAATGCTGCATGGGGTTTAATATAACCGATCTGTAAGCTTGTAGATCGTCTATTTTCCAGTGAGCGTCTTTCCTTAGAATGTGAATGCTTGGGTTTAAAAAAACTGCAGATCTATAAGCTTGTAGATCGGCTCTTTTCCAGTGAGCGTCTTTCCTTAGAATGTGAATGCTGGGGTTTCAAAAAACTGCAGATCTATAAGCTTGTAGATCGGCTATTTTCCAGCGAGTGTTTTTCCTGTGAGAGTTTTTCCTTAGAATACGAATGCTGGGGTTTAAAATAGCCGATCTATAAGCTTGTAGATCGGCTATTTTCCAGTGAGCGTTTTCCCTAGAATATGGATGCTGGTGGGGGGGGGGGGTTTACTGTAAGTGGTCAAAGCTACTAGTTTGGTATAACCGAAACAGTGGGCCCCTGAGAACACTGGGCACCATTAACAGCTTTTTATTATTTTATATTTCATATTGTTGATTTCATATCTACATTTATTTTACAAAATACATTTAAGGCAGAAATATTTCTACAAATTGCTACAAAGCCATGATAGCCAGTCATAATTGGTGGCTAAAACAAGAAGCTTAAGGGGTAAATCTTTAGGTCCAGTAATTATGTAACCGTGCATGTTCAAATAAATCACGGATACTTTGCATTATGTCCGACCATTTTCCAAAGCATACATTTATTCTTCATTTTTTTGTTTTTTTAAATGTATTTATATTTTGAATTTAACATTGAGGTGCCCAAAGTGTTCAGGTGCCTTACTGGACCCGTAATCCAATAGTTCTAGGGGTCCTATTTTCGCCGGTGCCTTACCCCATTATCCCTAAACTTCTTTGGCTTTTTTTTAAAACTATTTTTAAAAACATTTACAAATAGTTCAACTAGCTGCTCTAAATCGACACGGTGTGAGCTTGTAGATCGGCTATTTGAACTATTTGAAAATGTTTTTAAAAATAGTAAAAAAAAAAGGCAAAGCAAAGAAGTTGAGGGATAATGGTTAAGGCACCATCGGCGAAAATATGGCCCCCACATCTTTTTATCCCTGAAAATCCTCATTGTCGTTAATTTAACTCCTGTGAGTATTAATTTAACTCTGTGAGTGTGCGAATGGAACCTTTTGGTTCCATTCGCACACTCACAGAGTTAAATTAACACATGGCTCTGACTGTGTATACAATAGATGATCCAAATCTAGTTTTCTTTAGCCTCCCCGCCCCCCTACCCCCCCCCATCCGTCCGTCCGTCCGTCCCCCCCGTGCTTGGCTTGGTGCAGCGCTGCTGCTGCCGCTGAGGGAAGAGAAAGAGAAGCTTTGCTGAGATTTTTTCAGCACCTCCTTGGTTATTTTATTTTCAGCACCGCGGACAGATCCGCAACGTGTCAAAACCCAATCCTGTATGCACATCAGACCATACTAACACACGCACGTGCACGCACACACACGCACACACACACGCACACACAGTAGCCCTGTGGTTGTCCGCTAGAGAGAGTGTGAATTAACGAGAGAGAGAGAGAGAGAGAGAGAGAGAGAGAGAGAGAGAGAGAGAGCTGCACATGGATTTTTTTTTTCTTTTTTTGCTTCCTGTGCCACTGTTTAGTGATTCTGTTCACGGCTGTGTAGGGAGAGCTTATGGGTGTCAGAGCTTGGAAGCTATAGCCCCCCATATGAACAAACATAGCGGCAGGCGGCGCAGTGCCGATTGCTGCCTCCTTTGCCTGCGGGCTAAGATTCTGCGCTTTGATATACCAGTCTCCTTTTCTTTCTTTCTTTCTTTCTTTCGTTCTTTCTTTCTTTCTGCTTTTTTTTTTTTTGGTCCTCAATGCAGTAATTACATAACGCTGTGTCAGTGACTCAACAAAGGACGCATCCCTGAGTAAACCCACCAACCCGATGATCACTTCTAGTGAGAGGGACGATAAATGCCGCGTCGGCAAAAGGTTGCTATATAAGGGGCTAATATATACACGGTGGTGAATCATCAATATTGCTTTTTTTGGTCTCTTGTTATTCCGTGGTGGGTTTTCTGTTTTCCGCCATGGAGCCTGAGCATAGGCCTAAAGCAGTGGTTTTCAACCTTTTTTTCATGCCAAGGACCCCTAAATTGATATACATTTGGCCGCGGACCCCCGTTTGAAAATGTTATGTGCCAGGGACCCCCCAGAAGCAAAGATATCAGTTAATTTTCACTTTAAAGAAATATAAATATTCAAAGATATGCACACTTTTTCAAGGTTTTTCAAAAAATAGCAGATCTACAAGCTCATAGCGCGGCACTCGGTGCCGCGCTATGAGCTTGTATATCTGCTATTTTTGCATAGCCAAAAGCTAAGTGGTTAAAAATGATTGTGACGCTATGTTAACTCATTTCGCTGGGGACCCCCTGGTACTCCCTCAAGGACCGCTGGTGGTCCCCGGACCACTGGTTGAAAACCACTGGCCTAAAGTACAGACCACTTGTGTGCGTGTGCATGTGTGTGTGTGTGTGTGCGTGTGTGTGTGTGTTGTGCGAGTGCGCAGAACCAAACTTGGGGGTCATATAGCACTGTTTTGCTTTCATTGCCAGGAGGCAGGTTTCTAGAGATCCCGACCGAGGACCGATATTTTTTTAGTGTCCGATGCCGATCTCAATTATGGAGAGTCCTTAGACCGCAGATGACCGATGTTTTTCAACCCTTATCTTAGTTTGATTTAACCACACTTAAGGCCTATTCAGAAATGTACCAAAAAAATATCCGATCTACTACATTAGCTCACAATTTCGTCGCATCGCCACGCTTTGTGGGCTTGTAGATTTGGCTATTTTTGACTTTTCTTTCGAAACATTTAGAAAAACTTGAATGTTTTTTTTCCTATAATAATGACATGCCAACGATAGCATAATTGCCGCCAATACCGTGTCGTCAAAAAAGTAAAATAATGGACGATATTCATATATGGGCCAAACTGATACATCAGTCAAAAGGTGTCTGCTTGAATATCGTTGCTGTCGAGCAGAAACCTCTTATCTCCTTATTCTAACTTTTTGTGGGGTTTTTTTCCCCGTAAATGAACCCTTTAAGACCTGGAACATATCTGTGTAATTTTTTTATTTGAGCTAAAAAGCATTATTTTACACTTTGGCTATTTTTGAAAAATCGTGAAAATGTGTGCAAATCTTTGAATATATATATATATATTTTTTTTTAAAGCGGAACAAAATATTTTGAGATGGTGGTCCGCGGCCAAATACATATCATTTTGGGGGTCCTTGACATGGAAAAAGTTTGAGCACCACTGTTTTTCAGAATACTGTTGGGTTGTAGAAGACATTTCTAGAATCGGCTTCAGGTCTTAATGGGTTAACGCTAGTGATGAGCGGGCCGACCTGTAACCCGCGGGTCCCGGGGTCAACCCGCGGGTGGTCGAGTCAGGATTTCAGAGGCAATTATGCGGGCTGCGGGTGAGCGGGTCAGCCGCTCTCACACGCAAAAAAAAAAGAAAAAAATCACATTCTCTTGTTTTGTCTTTATTCCTAATAAGATATAATAACAATAGTTATTGAATACACTTGGGGTGTATACTTGAAGATTCTTTTCTAACCTTCATGATTTTACAGCATTATATGTACGACCCGCGGGGCGGGTTGAGGCGGGTTGGGTTCCGTGGCGGGGCGGGTCATGAAAAAACCCGACCCGCACACTCACTGGTTAACCCTCTACTTCATTGGTTCTCAAAATGGGGTCCGGGGACCCCCAGGGGTACTTGAGGGGGTTCCAGGGGGTCCCCAGCTAAATGATGGATATTAACCAAATGGAGCCTTATGGGTCTGTACTCTGAGAGCGTACAAATGGAACCAAATGGACCCTAACGGGTCCATTTGGTTCCATTTGTACACTCTCAGAGTTACATTAACATTACATTTACAATATGAATTGGGGTCCCAGAGATAGAGATGCCATTAAATGGGGGTCCGTAGCCTCTAATGCATGTCAAACTGGGGGTCCTTGAAATTAAAATGGTTGAGAATCACTGCTAGAGCCGTAATAAAAATCTTCTCTTATGGGGGTCCCTGGCATATCTTTTGAAATGGGGGTCCGCGGGCTAATAAGTGTCAATTTGGGGGTCCTTGACATGAAAAAGTTTGAGAACCACTGCTCTACTTGATGATAGTACAGCGTCACACAGAAGCATCAGAAGTAGCAGACCCGTGGCCACAGTCTTAATCTGCTACTGTTGCTGTTTCTGACTTTGAAACCTGAAAAGTAGCA